>NC_046154.1:208310123-208375123 GCF_011064425.1 Rattus rattus | reverse complement strand
TTCCTTAAAAACTAAAATTCCAAATGGAGGTCCTTTTACTTTAGTGTTTACTGTCAGGGTAACGATTCTCGGATTGGTAGAGTAAAAAGTCTATGCAGGAGTTATTGATTAGAACAGAAATCTAGTTTCAATTTGTCTTTATGAGAACAATAATTATTGCCAGTCTTAGAATAGTCTCCTGATGAGAGTTAATTATGCATATTTATCCAAAAAGGCATCGGGTTTTATAAATGCCAGGTAAACATTAAACTTTCTCAGAGGAAATAAAAACCAAAGGGATGTTTTATGTAGTAATCCACATTTCCTGCATACAAAACTCTTGTTAATTGATGGCATTTTGAAAAGATTGGTGGACTAGGGGAACAGCTCAGACATGTTTGCTGCGTAAGCATGAGGACCTGAGTTACACTGATCTCCAGCACCTGTGAGAAAGCTGAGCCCGCTGGTGTGTGTCTGTAATCACAGTTCTGGGAAGACCAAGGCAGGAGGATCCCGTTTCCTGGTTGGTGGTTCTCACACAATCAGGAAAGCACAGGTTCTGTGAGAGACCCTGTCTCAAAACAAAGAAATAAAGTAGAGCGCTGTCAAGGAAGGTGCATGAGGTATCTCTGCCCTCCAACATGTCGACAGTGCACATGCAGAAACATGTACATTAACATACAAGTGAAAATAAGATAAAACCATTGATATCAGGACAAAGCTAAGTTAAATTAAAGTAAGATTATTGGCATCAGAGTCAAGGCATGGAAAAACAAGCCATTAAATGCTTATGAGAAGCTTCTCTTCCAGGCCAGAGGTAACACACCCTCAGAAGAAAATTTCTGGTAAAAGTACCTTTATTTTGAGCAGAAGTTTTTATTTTATTTTTTCAACTGTGGTTTCCAAGGCATGGGTGAGATGTGAAATCAACTTACTGGGTCACAACCAGTTTTTTGTAATGTCACAAAATAAGTTTTTAGACAAAGTGAGTGTTGCACTTGGTAGCATGCAACAGGGATGAGAAAGACAACTCTGAAACTTCAATCTGGTCAACGAGTCGACATGTGCATGTGCACGTGATCATGGTGCCCCGTGCTTCTTTCTGTGTGTTATAGGAAAAGAAAAACTTACCTAAATGTCAAGAGCCATTTGCCACTTCTCTGAAGCAAGAGGAGAGAGAGAGAGAGAGAGAGAGAGAGAGAGAGAGAGAGAGAGAGAGAGAAGAGATCTGCCTGCCAGGCAGAGTCAAGGCAGGTCAAGGTCTGTTGGCAGATTTCCCTGCCCGCTGAGGCGTGGGACAATGAGAGGAGGTCGCGTGAGGCTCAAGGCGAGCGGCTGAAGATTCTATTGGCTTTGATGGGAGGAACAGGGAGGCTTTTGGATAAGAACAAGTATTTTGTGTATGTTTCAGCAAATTGTTTCTGTTAGCTTGTGGCTTTGCTTCCCACGATAATGTAGTGTGAAAAGGCCATGAGAAATGCACTCACGGCTGCTGTGGTCATGTCCTGCAGTCCTCCCATATCCGTCTCCTGCATCTTTTTTCTATCTTCCCTATAAGCATCCTCATTTCCCCTCAGAAGCTGTTCCACTTCATACTGGCTGAGGGGCACACCTAAGGTAATATGATATTGTATTTATGTTTAAAAATGCCATCAAATGCCTCTGTCTCCCCCTGCTGACAGAACATCTTCACAACGATAGCCCATGGCCACTCTCTGCTCCACATTCAGGATGATTCTCAAAGTTCTATTTCTGGACCCTAAGCATCCCTAATCCCTCTTAAGGGACTCTGAATGTCCAGAACTATTCCCATGATCAGACTAGGAAATCACGTGGTTTTGGACAGTTCTGGCATTTGCATTGGAGGAGAAAATGAGAAAAATGAGCAAGACTCCCAGGTAACATGAGTAAACTAGAGCTCCAGCTGAAATGAAGTGAAATGCAATTGCTAGGGTCTGTCTGCCACTGACAGCCATTGTTTGCCTCACCACAGTCAGTGCACACATCACTGTACTCACTGCACTCAGTGCACACATCACTGTACTCACTGCAGTCAGTGCACACATCACTGTACTCACTGCAGTCAGTGCACGTCACTGTACTCACTGCAGTCAGTGCTCACTGTGTACTCACTGCAGTCAGTGCACACATCACTGTACTCACTGCAGTCAGTGCACACATCACTGTACTCACTGCAGTCAGTCAGTGCACACATCACTGTACTCACTGCAGTCAGTGCACACATCACTGTACTCACTGCAGTCAGTGCACACATCACTGTACTCACTGCAGTCAGTGCACACATCACTGTACTCACTGCAGTCAGTGCACACGTCACTGTGTACTCACTGCAGTCAGTGCACACGTCACTGTGTACTCACTGCAGTCAGTGCACATGTCACTGTACTCACTGCAGTCAGTGCACATGTCACTGTGTACTCACTGCAGTAAATGTACATGTCATTGTCTACTCACTACAGTTAGTGCACACGTCACTGTGTACTCATTGCAGTAAATGTACATGTCATTGTCTACTCACTACAGTCAGAGCACACATCACTGTGTACTCACTACAGTCCATACACATATCACTGTACTCACTGCAATCTGCACACATCACTGTGTACTCACTGCAGTCAGTGCACTGTCACTGTGTACTCACTATAGTCAGTGTACTCATCACTTTGTATTAACTGCAGTCAGGGTACACATCACTGGCAATCACTGTGAACTCACTGCAGTCATTACACACATCACTGGCAGCAGCTGTGTTCTCACTGCAGTCAGTGCACACATCTGGCAGCAGCTGTGTTCTCACTGCAGTCAGTGCACACATCTGGCAGCAGCTGTGTATCCACTGATTTTTCTCCATGTGTCAATTCAGTTAATAATGACAATGATTAAGCAGCAATATGTGTTTACTTTATTAAATGTTCACATTGGAGTACATATTGTTTTGCTCTTCTCAGTGAGGAAGCTAGAAATTCTACGAAGACCTTAATATACACCAGTTATAATTTTGATTTCAGGAAAACGATGTCCTTGTCTGAGCTGTGAGCCGAGCCACTTGCTTTCGATGGCACTCCTTCATGTGAAAACTAAAGATGGTTGAGCAGATATGTGCAATTGGCAGATCCTTCTCTAAAGTGCACAGAACGAAACTACCACTCCATAGAGAAAACAATCCAAAGTATTTATTGCCAATAATAAAATTCCAGCTTTCAAATGAAAATGAGAATGTGGGAAACTTGAAAGCACACCAATACCTAAGGAATTTTCGATGAAGCCAGTGATGATATTAACGAAAGTGATGACTTGACCCTGAAACGTGTCAATGTTTGGAAGTTCTGCATAACATAAGGAATCAATAGTTTCCAAATGCACAGCGCTGACATCAGTAAAAGATAGGCCAGCAGCTTTAAGATACACAGGGTGATAAAACGTTATGTACATGACTCCAGAAACTTTAAGAAACTGCTACTTTCTGAGTTTTTGTGTCAAATGTAAAATGCATAGCTAAAATTATCCTTAAAATGCTTTTTAAAATACTCCTCTCTGTTCCAGTTTCAAATCTGTGTGAGGCCAATTTTTCTTCAACTATTTCAACCAAAACAATGTCTTACATAATATTGGATGCAGAAGCTGGCCTGGGCCCTCAGCTGTTCTCTATTAAGCCCGACATTAAAGAAACTTATAAAAATGTAAAGCAATGTCACACTTCTCCCTGATATTTTCATTAAAAATATCTTATTCGTTTTACTATGGAGTAATCTTATGATTTTAATGAAGGAATGAAATTAAATTTTTTCCTTAACTTCAGTTGCAAAGCAAGTATTGATTTACATGACCAGCATGCAGACTCTCTCAGGTTCTTCAATAATTTTTAGAGTACTAAGGAATCCTGTGACCCAAATGTTTTGAAATAATTTTTCTAGAGTTAATTCAATTCCTCTTTCAAATGTCACCACATCCGAGAATACAGATTACATATTTGAACCTTTGTCCGGATCAATAACCAATTGTCTTTTTAAGAAAGCTCGCTAACAGGTATTACTTAAGGATATTTGAATCCATCTCTGAGTTTTAAAGAAATGAATCTCATAACTGAAGAATATTTAATACGAGACTTGTATGGAAGGCCAGGGTGACTTTGTGTTCAAAAGGAAGGCTTCGCTTTCTCTTCATTCTACTATCATGCTGGATGTCAGACCTGGAGTCACTGATGGAAGCCACAGTCTTGTACTCTTGGATGCATAATGGACAGTGCAAAATACATACTCTCAAAAGGTTTTCCTGATAAAACGCCACCTCAAGAACCCTGATGCCCACTTCCAGAACCCTCCAGAACAGACACCTCCCGGCAGTGAAAGTTTGTATAAAGTCAATTACACTCATCACACTGAAAATCAAATTCTGTGTCAATGACACATGGCACTTGGCGCTTATTTTGCAAACATTAACTAATTAATCTGGAAACATCCCTAAGAGGCAGAGTGTAATGATGTATGAGTTGACAGCCTAATTGTGTGTAATTATGCAGATCTCCCCTTCCGAGTGGCTGCCTACTGCCAGCTCAGAGAAGGGGTCTGCTAAGTTTTTAAAGCAGACACAGAAGTCAACTCCATTATTCCATCTAGAACTCTTGCTGCAAATAACCCACATTCCGTTTCCTTGTGGAACCAATCAACCTGCACTGCTTTTCAGCAGCTCATGGAAACTCAGGGTTTCCAGCTGAACTAGTACTGCATTCACAGATCTCCGCCTAAAATACATTCTTACTTCTTCTCTTTTTAATCAAGTCATTTTCGATATGAGACCCCATTGCTTTGACTAACCTCCCTCTCTTGACCTCTTTTTTTTTTCTAAAATGTAAAGATACTTGCAGATAGAGTTCATCATCTGGTTTCCCCCTCTCCGTACTTTGTAATTCGTGGGCCCATGATTCGCTCTCCCTGCTTCCCTTTCCTGAGATGCTTTCTCTCAATCCTTTGGTTCCCTCAACCTCTCGACATTGTCTCGTTTCTCATTCCACATGAAGTTCACTTCTTTTTCACCTGAGAAGTCCACTTGAGCATTGTTCTGCTGCAGGGGGCTTGAAAATGCATTCCATATCTTGAAACATTGCTAGAGGGTGTACTGTTAAATGGAATGTTATCATTCATGAAGGGACGTATGTACAATGATGCTTTTAAATGCATGGATTGTTTCTGAAATGGGAAATAACAAAGTTTTAATAATTTACTTCATGCATATTGGTGTGAGTTACAGACAGTTGTGAACTGCCATGTGGCTGCTGGGAGTTGAAATGTGGTCCTTTGGAAGAACAGACAGCGCTCTTAACCACTGAGCCATCTCCCCAGCTCCAGAAATAACAAAGTTTAAGAGCTGTATTTGGATGCTCTGTTGAGACAGAGACATGTGAAAAGTGGTTGAGCATGGGAGTGTATATATGTATTATGCCTTGGGTATGTACAAGTGTATTAGACTGTGGGTGTATACATGTGTGTTAGACCATTGGTAGGTACATGTGTATCGGACTGTAGGTGCGTACGTGTGTATTAGACTGTAGGTGCGTACGTGTGTATTAGACTGTGGTGTGTGCGTGTGTATTAGACTGTGGCGTGTATGTGTGTATTAGACTGTGGTGTGTATGTGTGTATGTGTGTATTAGACTGTGGCGTGTATGTGTGTATTAGACTGTGGTGTGTACGTGTGTATTAGACTGTGGCGTGTATGTGTGGTATGTGTGTATTAGACCATCGGTAGGTACATGTGTATGGGACTGTAGGTGCATACGTGTGTATTAGACAATGTCTTACTTTTCTGTTGCTGTGTTAAAACACTGTAGCCAAAAGCAACTCAGAAGAGTGGGTTTATTTTTGCCAATGGCTCAAGGGACAAGAGTCTAACACGGCAAGGAAGCATGGACACCAGAAGCAAGCACGGCAGCAAAAACAGGGAGGTGAGAGCTCATGTCTCCTACCACATGTAGGAAGCAGAGTGCAAGTGGAAGTTGGCAAGGCTATAAAACGCGCAAAGCCCACCCCAGCAATGTACTTCCCCCACCTAGTCTCTTAAACTACCCCAAATACTGGCAACCAAGTGTTCAAATAGTCCCAAACACAGGGACATTTCTAATTCAAACCACTACAGATTAATTTAAAGATCTGGCTTACATGGTTTCAGGGTCTTATCCCCGAAACCTATGGGGCAAGACAGAAGGGTGGCCATTCTGACCGAAGTTGACGTTGAATCTAAAGGTGGAGTTCTCTGATGGCCATGCCTATACCATGAAGGGTAATTGGCACCGTTCCCAGCCCACTTGTTTCAGTGCGAAGTTCATTTTAAAAATAACTTGGCAGCATCGTGCAGACAACTGAGTACTGCAGCCTAGGCAAACTAGCATCCCAAGAAGCCAGCTGGGCAAGCAATGCCAGGACTTGTCTGTTATTGTTGTTATCTCAGTAGAGCTCACAGCTAACAAAGCACCCGCCCCACCTCACATTCTAACGAACAAATACTAGAATCGTGTTCCCAATGACAACATGAGCTCAGGAGACAACATTTCTCTCTCATTTCTTGTAACTTCATAAAAACACAAATGTTCCCACTTAGTGTTGGTTTACATGCCATGTCCCGTTGTCACACTGTGCGACCTGATGTCACACTGTGCGCCCAGATGTATAGCTCATGGAAATGGTGTCACTGTACTTCTACCAAGGAGTTTCAGGCTGAACACAGTGTGTGAATCTCAAATAAACATTATGGATAAAGTAGAATTTCCAGCTAGTGAATTATTTTGTTTAAAATACAGCAAAACACAACTGGGGAGAAATTAGCATTTATTCCCAGATACCGAATACAATCTGGTTCTTGTGTTTTGAATTTTCCATGTCCAGCATTCCAGGTGTGGTTGGAATAAATTGTTGTGCCAACAGGAGGTAAGCTACTCCATGATCAAGGACAAGTGTGAGGTGGAGTGTGCCTATGGCAGTGCACAGGAAGTGTGCCTACGGCAGTGCACAGGGAGAGCACGTGCAGGTAGTCCCACTCGGGCAGTACGCACCCGGGAATTCATTTTCAAAAGGACAGACACAATTACACAAGGAAAAGCCCCATCGACAGGATCTCTGTGCAGGCAATGAAGCCTCACAACTCTAAGGGAAGGCTAGTGGACTTTTTATTATGTTATAGAGAAAAGAATGTAAGAATAAATACAAGACTGAAAATGGCATTTTCACAATAAGAATTACCCATAGCTTCTCAGAAGCCCTGAAACTATTTTCTTACTTCATCATCTGATATAGTTTTTTAAACAGCGATTTGTTCTAAATTGATATTTCAACAAAGTACAAATTATACCACTTAGAATTTTGATAGCCCTGTGGAAAATTTAAAGTTATTATAAAAATGAGTGCCTTCAGGGAAGGTAGAAAGTGCTTGGGCCAAAAGCATCCCAATACTAAGTCAGAGACTGAGTGTGACTTACTGGCAACCTAGGTTCAGCAGGTGACAGTGAGGGTGAGGAAAGATGGCTTGGCTGAGAGACTGAAACTGTCTGGTCTCATTATTAAAGATGGTGAGATTAGGACAGAGACACACTTAGGGACATTTAATAAAGAGCGAGGGGCTGAGAGATATTTGAGCTTGTTGGCTTAATTGGAACAGGGAAGTAGCCTGTAAGGCTAAGAATGTAGGTGAGAAATCAGAATCAGAGCTGAAGTTTCAAGGATCTTTCTTATAGGGTTTAAATAAAGGGCAAAGTGTTGACCATGGCTATCCCTCATCACCCCGGTATCCAAGAGACATGCACTTGCTCTCTTCTTGCCTAGGAAGCTGTTTTCCATTCTCATCTCATGTCCCCAACTCATACCCCAGCTTCTTAGGCTTCAACTCTAACATTAGGAGGTGTGTTACTTCCCTGACTGCACACACACACACACACACACTCCGTGCATGCTCACATGCAACAAGAGCAACAGAACAATTCATAGTTCTACAATATTTCAGAACCTCAACAACATTCCAGAACCTCAGAGACAAAAGCAGCGTCCTGATTCCTCCTGGGTCTCTACCTAAACTGGAATAGTTTGGTTCCTGGGCAGCTGCCACTGTGTGTGGGTGTACATATGGGCCTGATAGCTGAGAACCAAGAATCAAGAGTGTTAGCCAGACAATGGTGATGCAAAATAAAATATACTAAAGGGGTACTTGCAATAGAGATCTACCGTGAAATTCAGTATTCTTTAACAAGTGACAATTCTCAACCCCCAGACATATTCCCGTGCAGAGGAGGGATTGTCTTCCTGATCTGTCTCAATTAGGGCCTGCCCCCGAGGAATGGTGACATCTGTTCCTCTTTCTCTTAATTTCCTGCCTCAAGATACAAGCAGTTATCATACTCTGATGGCATGCCGCCTCATCAGAGACCCAAAAGTGAAAGTGATGGGATGGATGCACAGACTAGAACTTTAAAAACTAAGATCCCTCCAGTTTCTGCCTGAGCCTGGAACTGAACCGGTCCCACAGCTCTCTGTACCCAAATCCTGTGAGTTAGAGAGCTGGACTCACAGAAGTGTAGACAATCCTAAGAGCTCAGAGAAGACAACTATTTCTGCCCACATTCCTGACCCAAGAGGAAGGTTCCTCTGGGCACAGGAACCTAGGAACAGTCAGGTGCAGGACCCTTCTGGTTTTTGCCCGAGTCTACAGCTGAAAGCCAATTGCCTGGAGCGCCAACACACCTGAGAGCAAAGGTAAGACCAACTCTTCTGCTCCGTGACCAACCTGGAGGCTTCAGGTCACACAAACCCAGGAGCAGTTCTCTGTTCCTGCTGAAAGAAAACAGGTGTATAGGAGTGCTGACACACAGGCTTATAAGTCACTGTCAGAGACAGGAAGACAAGCTAACACCAGAGACAACCTGTTGGCAACAGGCAAGCACAGAGGACTTAAGCAACACAAACCAAGACTACTTGACATCATCAGAGCCCAGTTCTCCCACCAAAGCAAATACTGGATATCCAAACACACCAGAAAAGCAAGATTTGGATTTAAAAATCACATCTAATGATGATGATGATATAGGACTTTGAGAAGGACATTAAAACTCCCTTAAAGAAACACAGGACAACACAGGTAAACAAGTAGAAGCCTTGAAAGAGGAAACACAAAAATACCTTAAAGAATTACAGGAAAAGACAACCAAGCAGGTGAAGGAATTAAACAAAACCATCCAGGATTTTAAAAATGGAAATAGAAACAGTAAAGAAAGCACAAAGGGAGACAACCCTGGAGATAGAAAACCCAAGAAAGAGATCAGGAGTCATAGACGCAAGCATCACCAACAGAATACAAGAGACAGAAGAGAGAACCTCAGGGGCAGAAGATACCATAGAAAACATTGACACAACCATCAAAGATAATGTAAAACGCAAAGAGCTCCTAACCCAAAACACCCAGGAAATCTAGAACACAATGAGAAAATCAAACCTAAGGATAATAGGTATAGAAGAGAGCAAAGACTCCCAGTTTAAAGAGCCAATAAATATCTTCAACAAAATTATAGAAGAAAAATTCCCCAACCTAAAGAAAGAGATGCCCATAAACATAAAAGAAGCCTACAGAACTCCAAATAAATTGGACCAGAAAAGAAATTCCTCCCATCACATAATAGTCAAAACACCAAATGCACAAAACAAAGAAAGAATATTAAAAGCAGTAAGGGGAAAAGGTCAAGTAACATATAAAGGCAGACCTATCAGAATTACATCAGACTTTACACCAGAGACTATGAAAGTCAGAAGATCCTGGACAGATGTCACACAGACCCTAAGAGAACACGAATGCCAGCCCAAGCTACTATATCCAGCAAAAGGCTCAATTAACATAGATGGAGAAAACCAAATTTACAGAGAATCCTTCCTCAAATCTAGCCATTCAAAGGATAATAGATGGAAAGCAACAACACAAGGAAGGAAACTACAGCCTAGACAAAGCAAGAAAGTAATCTCCTTAAAAACCAAACCAAAAAAAGAGAACCACACAAACATAATTCCACCTCTAACAAAAACAAAAAACAAAAACAAAAACAAACCAGGAAACAACATCACTATTCCTTAATATCTCTTAACATCAATGGGTTCAACTCCCCAATAAAAAGACATAGACTAACAGACTGGATACATAAAGAGGACCCATTATTTTGCTGCATACATGAAACACACCTCAGTGACAAAAACAGAAAATATCTCAAGTAAAAGGCTGGAAATCAATTTTCCAAGTAAATGGTCAGAAGAAACAAGCTGGAGTAGCCATTCTAATAAGGAATAAAATAGACTTTCAACCAAACGTTATCAAAAAAATAAGGACGGACACTTCAAATTCATCAAAGGAAAAATGCACCAAGATGAACTCCTAATCCTGAATATCTATGCTTCAAATGCAAGGGCACCTATGTCCATAAAAGAAACTTTGCTAAGCTCAAAGCACACATTGCACCACACACAATAATAGTGGGAGATTTCAACACCCCACTCTCATCAATGGACATATCATGGAAACAAAAACTAAATAGAGACACAGAAACACTAACAGAAATTATGACCAAATGGATTTAACACATATCTATAGAACATTTCAGTCACAAAATAGGCCTCATTAGATAAAGAAGATTGAAATAATCCCACGCATCCTATCAGAACATCATGGACTAAGGCTGGTCTTCAATAACAACAAAAAAGACAGAAAGTCCAAATACACATGGAAGTTGAACAGTGCTCTACTCAATGATAACCTGGTCAAGGAAGACATAAAGAAAGAAATTAAAGACTTCTTAGAATTTAATGAAAATGAAGGTACAACATACCCAAACTTATGGGACACAATGAAAGCAGTGCTAAGAGGAAAACTCATAGCTCTGAGTGCCTGCAGAAAGAAACAGGAGAGAGCATATATCAGCAGCTTGACAGCACACCTAAAAGCTCTAGAATGAAAAGAAGCAAATACACACAAGAGGAGTAGAAGTCAGGAAATGCAAACTCAGGACTGCAATCAACCAAGTAGAAATAAAAAGAACTATAAAAAGCATCAACAAAACCAGGAGCTATTTATTTGAGAAAATCAACAAGATAGATAAATCCTTAGCCAGACTAATCAGAGGGCACAGAGAGTGTGTCCAAATTAACAAAATCAGAAATGAAAAGGGAGACATAACTACAGATTCAGAGGAAATTCAAAAAATCATCAGATCTTACTATAAAAGCCTATATTCAACAAAACTTGAAAATCTGCAGGAAATGGATAATTTCCTAGACAGATACCAGGTACCGAAGTTAAATCAGGAACAGATAAACCAGTTAAACAACCCCATAACTCCTAAGGAAATAGAAGCAGTCATTAAAGGTCTCCCAACCAAAAAGAGCCCAGGTCCAGACAGGTTTAGTGCAGAATTCTATCAGACCTTCATAGAAGACCTCATACCAATACTATCCAAACTATTCCACAAAATTGAAACAGATGGAGCACTACCGAATTCCTTCTATGAAGCCACAATTACTCTTATACCTAAACCACACAAAGACCCAACAAAGAAAGAGAACTTCAGACCAATTTCCCTTATGAACATCGATGCAAAAAATACTCAACAAAATTCTGGCAAACCAATCCAAGAGCACATCAAAACAATCATCCACCATGATCAAGTAGGCTTCATCCCAGGCATGCAGGGATGGTTTAATATCTGGAAAACCATCAACGTGATCCATTATATAAACAAACTGAAAGAACAAAACCACATGATCATTTCATTAGATGCTGAGAAAGCATTTGACAAAATTCAACACTCCTTCATGATAAAAGTTCTGGAAAGAATAGGAATCCAAGGACCATACCTAAACATAGTAAAAGCCATATACAGCAAACCAGTGGCTAACATTAAACTAAATGGAGAGAAACTTGAAGCAATCCCACTAAAATCAGGGACTAGACAAGGCTGCCCACTCTCTCCCTACTTATTCAATATAGTTCTTGAAGTTCTAGCCAGAGCAATCAGACAACAAAAGGAGGTCAAGGGGATACAGATCGGAAAAGAAGAAGTCAAAATATCACTATTTGCAGATGATATGATAGTATATTTAAGTGATCCCAAAAGTTCCACCAGAGAACTACTAAAGCTGATAAACAACTTCAGCAAAGTGGCTGGGTATAAAATTAACTCAAATAAATCAGTAGCCTTCCTCTACACAAAAGAGAAACAAGCCGAGAAAGAAATTAGGGAAACGACACCCTTTATAATAGACCCAAATAATATAAAGTAACTCGGTGTGACTTTAACCAAGCAAGTAAAAGATCTGTACAATAAGAACTTCAAGTCTCTGAAGAAAGAAATTGAAGAAGACCTCAGAAGGTGGAAAGATCTCCCATGCTCATGGATTGGCAGGATTAATATAGTAAAAATGGCCATTTTACCAAAAGCAATCTACAGATTCAATGCAATCCCCATCAAAATACCAATCCGATTCTTCAAAGAGTTAGACAGAACAATTTGCAAATTCATCTGGAATAACAAAAACCCAGGATAGCTAAAACTATCCTCAACAATAAAAAAAGGACTTCAGGGGAATCACTATCCCTGAACTCAAGCAGTATTACAGAGCAATAGTGATAAAAAACTGCATGGTATTGGTACAGAGACAGACAGATAGACCAATGGAACAGAATTGAAGACCCAGAAATGAACCCACACACCTATGGTCACTTGATTTTTTTTGACAAAGGAGCCAAATCCATCCAATGGAAAAAAGATAGCATTTTCAGCAAATGGTGCTGGTTCAACTGGAGGTCAACATGTAGAAGAATGCAGATCGATCCATGCTTATCACCCTGTACAAAGCTTAAGTCCAAGTGGATCAAGGACCTCCACATCAAACCAGACACACTCAAACTAATAGAAGAAAAACTAGGGAAGCATCTGGAACACATGGGCACTGGAAAAAATTTCCTGAACAAAACACCAATGGCTTATGCTCTAAGATCAAGAATCGACAAAATGGGATCTCATAAAAACTGCAAAGCTTCTGTAAGGCAAAGGACACTGTGGTTAGGACAAAAAGCGGCAACCAACAGATTGGGAAAAGATCTTTACCAATCCTACAACAGATAGAGGCCTTATATCCAAAAATATACAAAGAACTCAAAAGTTAGACCGCAGGGGACAAATAACCCTATTAAAAAATGGGGTTCAGAGCTAAACAAAGAATCCACAGCTGAGGAATGCCGAATGGCTGAGAAACACCTAAAGAAATGTTCAACATCTTTAGTCATCAGGGAAATGCAAATCAAAACAACCCTGAGATTTCACCTCACACCAGTGAGAATGGCTAAGATCAAAAACTCAGGTGACAGCAAATGCTGGCGAGGATGTGGAGAAAGAGGAACACTCCTCCATTGTTGGTGGGATTGCAGACTGGTACAACCATTCTGGAAATCAGTCTGGAGGTTCCTCAGAAAATTGGACATTGAACTGCCTGAGGATCCAGCTATACCTCTCTTGGGCATATACCCAAAAGATGCCCCAACATATAAAAAAGACACGTGCTCCACTATGTTCATCGCAGCCTTATTTATAATAGCCAGAAGCTGGAAAGAACCCAGATGCCCTTCAACAGAGGAATGGATACAGAAAATGTGGTACATCTACACAAAGGAATATTACTAAGCTATCAAAAACAACGACTTTATGAAATTCGTAGGTAAATGGTTGGAACTGGAAAATATCATCCTGAGTGACCTAACCCAATCACAGAAAGACATACATGGTATGCACTCATTGATAAGTGGCTATTAGCCCAAATGCCTGAATTACCCTAGATGCCTAGAACAAATGAAACTCAAGACGGAGGATCAAAATGTGAATGCTTCACTCCTTCTTTAAAAGGGGAACAAGAATACCCTTGGCAGGGAAGAGAGAGGCAAAGATTAAAACAGAGACTGAAGGGACACCCATTCAGAGCCTGCCCCACATGTGGCCCATATATATACAGCCACCCAATTAGATAAGATGGATGAAGCAAAGAAGTGCAGAAGTGTAGATCGCTCCTGAGAGACACAGCCAGAATACAGCAAATACAGAGGCGAATGTCAGCAGCAAACCACTGAACTGAGAATAGGACCCCCTTGAAGGAATCAGAGAAAGAACTGGAAGAGCTTGAAGGGGCTCGAGACCCCATATGTACAACAATGCCAAGCAACCAGAGCTTCCAGGGACTAAGCCACTACCTAAAGACTATACATGGACTGACCCTGGACTCTGACCTCATAGGTAGCAATGAATATCCTAGTAAGAGCACCAGTGGAAGGGGAAGCCCTGGGTCCTGCTAAGACTGAACCCCAGTGAACTAGACAGTTGGGGGAGGGGCGGCAATAGGGGAGGGTGGGGAGGGAACACCCATAAGGAAGGGGAGGGGGGAGGGGATGTTTGCCCGAAACCGAAAAGGGAATAACACTTGAAATGTATATAAGAAATATTCAAGTTAATAAAAAAAAAAAAAGAATCTACTTCCTCTAGCTAGACCCCACCAGCTAGAGGTTTCTACCATAAAAAAAAAAAAAAAGAATTTAATGAAAATGAAGGTACAACATACCCAAACTTATGGGACACAATGAAAGCAGTGCTAAGAGGAAAACTCATAGCTCTGAGTGCCTGCAGAAAGAAACAGGAGAGAGCATATATCAGCAGCTTGACAGCACACCTAAAAGCTCTAGAATGAAAAGAAGCAAATACACACAAGAGGAGTAGAAGTCAGGAAATGCAAACTCAGGACTGCAATCAGCCAAGTAGAAATAAAAAGAACTATAAAAAGCATCAACAAAACCAGGAGCTATTTATTTGAGAAAATCAACAAGATAGATAAATCCTTAGCCAGACTAATCAGAGGGCACAGAGAGTGTGTCCAAATTAACAAAATCAGAAATGAAAAGGGAGACATAACAACAGAATCTGAGGAAATTCAAAAAAATCATCAGATTCTACTACAAAAGCGTATATTCAATAAAACTTGAAAATCTGCAGGAAATGGACAATTTCCTACACAGATACCAGGTAATAAAGTTAAATTTGGATCAGACAAACCATCTAAACAGTCCAATAACTCATAAAGAACTAGAAACAGTTATTAAAATCTCCCAACCAAGAAAAGCCCAGGACAAGATGGGTTCAGTGCAGAATTCTATCAGACTTTCATAGAAGACCTCATACCAATACTGTCCAAACTATTCCACAAAATAGAACAGACAGAGCACTACCCAAATCCTTCTATGAAGCCACAATTACATTGATACCCAAACCATACAAAGACCCAACAAAAAAAAAGAGAACTTCAAACCAATTTCCCTTATGAATTTTGACTCAAAAATACTCAATAAAATTTTTGCAAACCAAATCTAAGAACACATCAAAACAATCATCAATCATGATCAAGTAGGCTGATCAAGTAGGCTTCATCCCAGGGTTGCAGGGATGGTTTAATATACGGAAATCCATCAATGTAATCCACTATGTAAACAAACTCAAAGAAAAAACCATATGATCATTTCATTAGATGTTGAAAAAGCATTTGACAAAATTCAACACTACTTCATGTTAAAAGTCTTGGAAAGATCATGAATTCAAGACCCATACCTAAACATAGTAAAAGCAATATACAGCAAACCAGTAGCCAACATCAAACTATGGAGAGAAACTTGAAATAATCCCACTAAAATCAGGGAGTAGACAAGGCTGCCTACTCTGTCCCTACTTATTCAATATAGTACTCGAAGTCCTAACTAAAACAATCAGACAACAAAAGGAGGTCAAAAGGATACAAATTGGAAAGGAAGAATTCAAAATATCACTATTTGCAGATGATATGAGAGTATACTTAAGTGATCCCAAAAATTCCACCAGAGAATTCCTAAACCTGATAAACAACTTCAGCAAGGTGGCTGGGTATAAAATTAATTCAAATAAATCAGTAGCCTTCCAAATCAATTCTGGGGTAATCACCATCCCTGACCTCAAGCAGTATTACAGAGCAATAGTGATAAAAAAAACTGTATGATATTTGTACAGAGACTGGCAGTTAGATCAATAGAGTAAAACTGAAGACCTAGAAATGGACCCACACACCTATGGTCACTTGATCTTTGACTAAGGAGCTAAAACCACCCAATGGAAAAAAAGACAGCATTTTCAACGAATGGTGCTGGTTCAACTGTAGGTCAGAAGAATGCAGATCGATCCATTCTTTTTGCCCTGTACAAAGTTTAAGTCCAAATGAATCAAGGACCTCCATATAAAACCAGTTACACTCAAACTAATAGAAGAAAAAGTGGGGAAAAGCCTTGAACACATGGGCAGTGGGGAAAATTTCCTGAACAAAACAACAATGGCCTATGCTCTAAGGTCAAGAATCAACAAATGGGGGGGCTGGAGAGATAGCTCAGTGGTTAAGAGCACTGACTGCTCTTCCAGAGGTCCTGAGTTCAATTCCCAGCAACCACATGGTGGCTCACAACCATCTGTAATGGGATCTGATGCCCTCTTCTGGTGTGTCTGAGACAGCGACAGTGTACTCATAGACATAAATAAATCATTTTAAAAAATTAAAAAAAAAAGAATCAACAAATGGTACCTCATAAAACTGCAAAACTTCTGTAAGGCAAAAGACATTGTCATTAGGATATAATGGCAACCAATGGATTGGGAAAAGATCTTTTACCAATCCTAGGTCCGATAGAGGGCTAATATCCAATATATATAAAGAATTCAGGAAGTTATACTCCAATGAATCAAATAATCCTATTAAAAATGGGGTTCAGAGCTAAACAAAGAATTCTCAACTGAGGAACCTCAAATGTCTGCGAAGCACCTAAAGAAATGTTCAACATCCTTAGACATCAGGGAAATGCAAATCAAAACAACTCTGAGATTCCACCTCACAACAGTCAGAATAGCTAAGATCAAGAACCCAGGCGACCAAAGATGCTGGCGAGGATGTGGAGAAAGAGGTACACTCCTCCACTGTTAGTGGGATTGCAAACTGGTACAACCACTCTGGAAATCAGTCTGGAGGTTTCTCAGAAAATTGGACATTCCACTGCCTGAGGACCTAGCTATACCACTCCTGGGCATATACGTAAATGATGCTCCAACATACAACAAAGACACATGCTCCACTATGTTCATCGCAGCCTTATTTATAATAGCCAGAAGCTGGAAAGAACCCAGATGCCCTTCAATAGAGGAATGGATACAGAAAATGTGGTACATCTACACAGTGGAGAATTACTCAGCTATCAAAAAAATGACTTCATGAAATTCATAGGCAAATGGATGGAACTAGAAAATATCATCCTGAGCAAGGTAACCAATTACAAAAAAAAAAAAAAAAAAAAAAAAAAAAAAAAAAAAAACCATGGTATGCACTCACTGATAAGTGGATATTAGCCCAAAATCTTGAATTACCCAAGATACAATCCACGACCACATGAAGCTCAAGAAGAAGAACAACCAAAGTGCAGATGCTTCAGTCCTTCTTACAAGTGGAAACAAAAATATGCATAGGAGACCAAGTTTGGAACAGAGACTGAAGGAATGGCCATTCAGAGCCTGCCCCACCTGGGGATCCAGCCCATATCTATAACCACCAAAACTAGACAATATTGATGAAGCCAGGAAGAGCAGGCTGACAGGAGCCTGATATAGCTACCTCCTGAGAGGCTCAGCCAGAGTGTGACAAATACAGAGATGAATTGCAGCAGCCAACCATTGAACTGAGAATGGGGTCCCTATTGGAGGAGTCAGAGAATGGTTTGAAGGAGTTGAAGGGGCTTGCAATCCCTTGAGAACAAAAACACCAACCAGCCAGAGGCCCCAGGGACTAAACCACTTCCCAAAGAGTACACATGGCTCCAACTGCATATGTGAGAAGCCCTTGGTCCTGCCACAGCTGAACCCCACAATGTAGGGGAATGTCAGGGTGGGTAGGCTGGAAGGGGGGTTGGTTAGGGATGGGTAACACCCATATAGAAGAAGGGGAGGGGGTGGGGAGGGGCTTATAGACAGGAAACCAGGAAAGGGAATAATATTTGAAATGTAAATAAAAAATCCAATAAAAAAGGAATTGTAAATAAAAAATATCCAATAGAAAATAAAATAAAACTAAAAAAAAAATACCTAGTATCCATATAAGTGTTTCTTCTTCTTCCTCTCCTCCTCATCCCCTCCTCCTCCTCCTCCTCCTCCTCCTCCTCCTCCTCCTCCTCCTCCTCCTCCTCCTCCTCCTCCTCCTCCTCCTCCTCTTCTTCTTCTTCTTCTTCTTCTTCTTCTTCTTCTTCTTCTTCTTCTTCTTCTTCTTCTTCTTCTTCTTCTTCTTCTTCTTCCTCTTCTTTAAAAACATAACTATGTCAGGTGTTTTGTTAAAATAATAAGATAATGTATTATTTTTATTTTCTGTGGTAATTAAATATATTTGCTATTTGCTCCTGGTCAGATGTGGCTATGCACTTTTAATTCCTTTGCTTGTGGAATTCTGACCATCACATTACAAAGCGGAAAATCGTATCAGTCCTCTAAAAAGAGGATTGGGGCTTGTTCAAGACCACACAGTGGTCAGGGATTGGCCACAAGTTGGAACCCAGAGCTGCCTAAGTGCTAGATGTTACAGCTAAACAGCTCGACTGTATTTGCAAGAGCATAACAGTCATGTTCCAGTGTGTTGAAATGTGGCTTCTTCTAGAGCCTCTCTCTCTTTCCCTAAGTAGCCAGGGGAGAAAAGGGTTATTAAAAATAAATATGAAGAAGAGGGAAATTTTACAGTTTCCTATTTCAGAGTTGGAAACTTTCTGAAAGACCATCAGTGAAGAGAAAGCAATGCCCACATAGTTGAGGGGTCTTGTCTAGAGTGACACAGCTGGCTAGCAACAGCACAAATCTGGGACAGACAGTACACAGCTAGGTAGCTGGGGCTTGTATCTTTCCACTGTGTGGTTTCTATAGAGAAAATGGAAGGAGGATCTGGGGAAATTCAGGGAGCATATGGGAGGGTACGGGGTGGGAAGCTGTGCTTTTGGCTGGTAGGAGGCAAAGCCTCCCCAACCTCATCATGCATGTCCTCATAAAGGCCATAGCACTGCGTGTGGGCCTGCGAGAGAGCTCCAGAACTGGCCCTGCTCTCTTTACCAGGTAAGACACATGAGGGCTTTGGTCACGGGTGGAGGACACAACTGAGAAGTCACTATCGCCTCCAAGCATGAAGACGGAGGGAACCTCTTGTTTTCCTGTATTTTAAGCGCATGCAAATCCCGAGAAAGGCTTTGCAGAGGGAACACATGTGAGTTGGTGGAGCAGCCGTGGCGCTTGACTGGCTAGATGGGTCTAGGAAGCCTGCCAAGATGCATGTGACACTCCATGCTGATCCTGGAAAACTACACAGAAAAAAATTCTAATTAGCAATCTGGACCTCAAGCTGTTCCCGGAGGCTGCTCTCCAGGCATCGAGCTGCTGGGTGGAGGATGCGTCTCCTGGGCCTTAGCTCCCTGTCCTTGCACACACATTTGTAAGTTCCTCTTCCATCCCGGCGTTCTACAGTCCTGTGTACCATCACATCCATCTTGGCCAACCTCTTCTCCCATGGCCTCAGGAACCATGACTTTGAAGGTCTTCCCAGTGTGCGTCTTGAGTCCATGATCATCTTCCTCATTCTTCGGCATTTAGTTGCTAGTTTATACATATTTATCTTTCAATGTGTGCATTCTCTCCTAAACTGAAGTAAAGCCGTTCAAGCACAGGACAGATCTAGGTTCTTTCATGGTTTCAACAATCCTTTCTGGGAGCAGTGGGTACTGGGTGACCTTAGCTGCTGCTGCTGATAAAGACACGGATTGTGATAACTGGGAGAATGAGCGGAGGGTTTGGAAGTAAATTCTTCCATGAAAAATGAATTCTATCCAGAATGAATAGTCACAGAAACCTGACTTGATTACAACATAATCTATCCCCCCTCCCAAAAGAAAAGAAATAAAGAAAAAAAATGGTAGAAACGATACCTAGTCAGGACCTGTATCTATTCCAAGGAACAATGGCAATCAAAATCTGTTATCTTATTTCTAAAATTAGAGTTCTTATCTCTCTTTCCCTGGATATTTTCTCCAGTTCAGGAATAGGCCTATCAGTAACAAACCTACTTTGTGTCAAGATTTGAGAGGTGATTCTTCCAGATCTCCCCTCCCGCTCCATGTACCCAAATTCTCAACTGTTACCAAGAGAATCTACCTAGGAAGGAAATAACCACAGGAGAAGATTTATTATGTTAATAACTTGCCGTGGATGCATCCTCAGACGCCTCTTAAAAACAGCAAGTGAAGCAATGAAAAATGAGGCAGGGCTTGCTTGCCCAGAGTGGAGGAGCGATGGGGGAGGATGGGAACATAATGGGGACCCACAGGGGCCAGGGGCAGGGCCTGACACAACACAACACACCGGAGTGTTACCAGGCTCAGTGGGATGCAGCTTTGAGAATCTCTTTGGTCAGAAGACTGTAAAGGGAGGTGGGACGGTGTGTCAGGGTAGACAATGATGGGGCAGTAAGGTAAGGAAAGAGGTCCTGAAAGGAGCCAAGAAAAGGTCAGAGTATTAAGAGGGTAGGGCACCCCTAGTTCTTTCCTTGACCAAGAATCTCAAGGATAGATGGATGTAGTTCTGCTGACGACTGTAAGGACCAGCTTCAACTGCTTCATGGTTTTCTTTACTGTCCCCCAACAGTGGCTACCTTGGGGCCTTCTTTTACAAGGGAGAGACTCGGCACAGAACAAACAGACAAGAAAGAAATCTCAGCATCACTGAGAAACGTCCTCTAGTGGAAGCCTGCAGTGTTTGGATGCTCAGCCCAGGGAGTGGCACTACTAGGAGGTGTGAGCTTGTTGGAGGAAGTGTGTCACTGTGGGAGGGAGCCTTGAGACCCTCCTCCTAGGACCCTCCTCCTAGTCACGTGGGAGATATTCTTATGTTTGCCATCAGGCCAAATTGTAGAACTCTCATTGCTGTGCCTGCCTGGATGCTGCCCTGTTCCTTGCCATGAGGAAAATGGACTGGGCCTCTGAACCTGTAAGCCAGCCCAATTCAATGTTGTCCTTTATAAGAGCTACCTTGGTCATGGTGTCTGTTAACAGCGATGGAAACCCTAAGACAGAGCAGTTGTGACCACTGAGCAAGGAATGGGCTAGCACAAATATCTTGTCATGTGGACGTATGTGTAGCTGGAAACAGTAGTTCAATTTGTCTCCTCCCTTTATCTTTCTGAAACAAGCTTTTAAGATAGACACCAGGAGCTGCTGTGGCTATGATTCCACGCGTTGGAAACTGATCTGAAGATGAAGCCTAAAACCCCTCTATTAGATTGCTACACCCATACCCAAGCTCTGCCCTGCCCTTTCAATCTGTAATTATGACTTGCTTAACTTACCTTTGAATTGGGATCCTGTCACTCACACACCACAAACACTAGTGAAGTATTCATTTACCTCTCCAGTGGTCTTTGTTGGCCTGGAATTCTGTTTGCCTTTTTCTCTCCAAAAGAGAAGTTGGCAAACCGTGGCCCATGGGATGAAACCAGCAGCTTTCTGTGTTTGTAAATAAAGTTTTATTGGAACACAGACTCATCCATTTGTTTATATGTCCTTGGCTGCTTTCACATTGCAGTGGCACAATTGAGTAATGGTGACACAGAGCATATGGTCCACAAACACTAAAATATTTATTATATAGCCCTTTACAGAAGTAGTTTGCAAACTACTGCTCTAAAAGAAGTTGGCCACATGTCTCTCCAGCTAGTCTCAGACACTTGCATGTGGGTAACTCCCATATTGATTTCCTTGGCTCTCACCTTACTCCTCCTTTGTGTGCACATCCTTTCCTTCTAGAATGTTCTAAACCTCCTAAATTCATGATGATCAAACTCAACTAAACTCATTCTTTCCATTTAGATTGACCATTCTTTTCTCACCTTCACATCTGCTAGTGGAGTCCTTAGCATTCATGCATCCTAACCTTAGACTCATCCCCCGTCCCCCTCCCCCACCATGCTTCACCAGTTGTCTTTAATAAACTACCTTCTCTCCTGGCTTTCTCCATATCTTCTCAAGTGTTTCTCCATTTAAACTGCCCCCGGCTTGTAAAAAGTTCTCTCACAGCACTCACCAGTGCTGCTCCCTTCCCTAAGGGATCCCAAACTTCCCCATTAGAGCTTTATCATGCGAGGCCCCACCAATTGCCTAGTTTTGCTGTTCCCGTGAACTTTCTTTGGGTGTACACTGCCAGCTTTCTGTATCTGCAAGTGCCACTTGTATTCACCCTGCAGTGGGTTAAAAATATTTGGGAAGGACATGAATGTACGGAACAAGTTCAGACTTTCACTGTCATCATTCCCTAAGCAACATAGCATAGCAACTGTGAACAGAGCACTCGGTCCACGCTGGGGTCTTGTGTAGAATTCACGTAACTATGTGAAAGGATGCGTATAAGTTATGCATAAATGCTCTGACGCTTTATGTAAGATTCCATACCCGGCTGGAGAAATGGCTCCGTAGACTTTGCTGCTCTTGCCCAGGGATGGCTCTCAGCAGCCATTTTAGGTGGCTCACAACGGCCCGCAACTCTGGCTTGAGAGGTCGGATGCCTTCTTCGCTGTCTTTGGGGAGCCCAATCATCAGTGGTACAGACTCACACACACACATATACAGACACATACACACATACATGCACACACACACACACACACACACACACACACACACACACGCACACGCACACACATACACACACTTAAAACAACACTCCATGTCTGAGAGAAAAAGAAGCCATATTTGCCTCATCTGGCTTATTTTGCTTAACATGACAATCTCTGATTCCATCTGTTTTCCTGTAAATGACTTAATTTCACTTCCTATAAGACTGAATAAAGCCTCATTTTGTATAATAGTGCATAATATATAAATCTTTAAGATTTTACTTTTTCAAAATAATGAGTGATTGTCACAGAGAATTTCAATTTGCATTTTCTTTATTGTTAAGGTAAAATATTTTGCATTATTATTACTAACTGCTGATATTTTTCTTAAGAAAAATATTTTTTTATATTTTTGCTTATCCATTGGTTCATCTACTTTTTCCTTATTGATCTATAAAATGTATATTCTGATATAAATTTATATATGCCAATATATATATGGTGCCCATATATATTTATATATAATATATGAATTTTTTTTGTCCATTGTAGGTGTGATAAATAAGGTTTCTCAGTTTGTGGCTTTCCTTTTATATTCTATACTCTCAATTGATTCATAAAAGTTCTCAGCTAAGACTGAACCCCCAGTAAACTAGATTGTTGGGGGAGAGCGGCAATGGGGGAGGATGGGGAGGGAACACCCATAAAGAAGGGGAGGGGAGGGATTAGGGGATGTTTGCCTGGAAACCGGAAAGGGAATAACACTAAATGTATATAAGAAATACTCAAGTTAATAAAAAAAAAAAAAGTTCTCAGCTTTGTTGTAGTTAAATTTGTCAAATTTCCCTCTTTGGTTTGTACCTTTGTATTTGTCTAAGGAAGTTTTAATTTTAACATTTTAGGTAGCAACAGTCAACATTTACTGAATACCTCAGCATTCATTTAATACTTTTGCTTTAAGGTACTGTCTGCCCTCTTAAAGATTGTTTTTGCATCAATGGGAAAAGAAGGGTCTAGCCTTGATGTGTCAGTGTGGTGGGATACCCAGGGGGCCCTGACGCACTCAGAGAAGAGGAGGGGGCATAGCAGGATTGGGGAAAGGATTGTGGGGGGGGTGACTGGGAGATGGTCAGTGAGTGGGATGTAAAGCAAAATGTTTTTGCAATTTTATTTATTTTTATTTTATATGTACTGGTGTTTTGCCTATATGTATGTCTATGTACCATGTGCATGTTTTGCCCTAGGGGACCAAAAGGGGGCTCAGATTCCCTGGGACTAGAGTTACAGATGGTTGTTAACTGTCACTGGGATTGGCCAATGGGAATCAAAGAGCAGGCTGTGCTCTTAAACACTGAGCCATCTCTCCTGCTTCTCATTGTCCCTTTTATGTAAAAGACTGAAAGCTCAGAAAAATGAAATTACCGTGTCAAAGTCACACAGCAAACAAGCAGAGTCGTCAGGATTTGAGCACAGGCAGTCGTCTGTCAAGCCTCTGTTTGTAAGGTAAAGTTCTCCAGTTCTCTTTAAAGTCTCCAATCTGTAGTTCACTTGCATAGAGGAAGTGAGACACTGAAACTGATCTTAACTTTGGACCCTCCGCTCATCATTTCTGAGATACTCATTGCTAAATAATAACAACAATAACAACAAAACGAAAAACAAAACACTAGTGTTAACTGCATCTTGCTAAAGATGATGTTTTTAAAGTTTTACTAATTCTGCAATTAAATGACCCCAAATAAGGGGCGGGGGACAAATGGAACCCATTCTTCAAGTGCTAAATGAAGTTCAGCTTCCAATGGTGTGGCATTAGAAATAACAGGAATTCGGCCCTCAGAGTGTAGTACCAGGAACTGGGAGGCTGATCCAGTCAGATGAGATGAAATCTCCCCGCTTCCAAGAAGCCCTGCAAGAGGAAGAGGCCATCCACTGCAGGAACAGTCTCCGAAGCTCCACCTACAGGGCTGGGCCCAAAATAGTTCACACGCATCCCTGCCGCCTCCTGGGAACCCCGTGGGAAGGAACTCTGGTCACGAATTGCTTGTTTCCACTACCCACACACGCTAGGGCAGCGGCAGTGATGGCAGCCGCATCTTGGAACCCATCGATCGAGTCTAACCAACAGTACGTAGGGTACACTTCACATATGTCTCCACCTAGTGCTTTCTTTCTCCAAAGGCTTTATACAAATGTAAAGAAATCAAAACTGATTTTCTAAGTTAAGAGATGAAGAGGCATGCGTTGTGTGCAGCGGATTATGGGGGCCTGATCATAAAGGTCTCACAGAGCAGGCGCAAACCTGTGAACGTCATTGTCGGTGGGCAAGGTCGATCTGTTTAGTATTTTGCTTGTTAGAGCCTGCCTGCATCTGTTACACTCTGGCTGCCAGAAAATACTCACGAGTGGTTGTGCCAAGTTCTGCTAGTTCCCCTCTGCCACCCCACCCTCTCGGTCCTTGTGCTTTTCTTTCTGGGAAAGCTGGCATTCTACTTACTCTCCAGGATGGAAACGCCCAAGAATCTCTGGCAGGTAGAGCCAGGCATGTGACCTATTGCCAGTCAGTGGGGTCAAAGGAGAAAAGACGGTGGTTGTAAAGGTTGGAGATTCTGGAAAAACATTTTCCATTAAAGGGTGGGGGTGGGGGGGATACCAGGCATGGCAGAGCTGAGGAATGGATGTCATCATAGAATCACATAGCAGGCTTGTGGGTCAGGGATATGGTGTTTGCTTAACATCCAAAGGCAATGGGTTCAATTCATAGCACCATATACCTACACAAATAATGAAATATATGCATATATATACATATATATATACATATATATGTATACAGAGATATTTTCTTTGAGGTATTTATTTGAAATAAATTAGTTTCTTTAAATTGAGCACAGTTATTAGCTACAATTATTAATTGTTGACTCAACATTTTGGTTACTCAAGCAAGAAATGACACAACTGTCAGGATGACTTGCCTTGTTTTTGCTGCATCTTAAATGATTTATTTACACTTCCTTCTCTCCTAAGAAACTATCACAGCCTTCTCCCAGCTCCGTCTCCTCCTCCCTCCCTCCTCCTCCCTCCCTCCCTCCCTCCCTCCCTCCTCCTCCTCCTTTCTCCCTCCTCCTCTCTCCCTCTCTTCTCCCCTTCTCTCCCCTTTCCTCTTCTCTCTTCCTGTCTCCCGTCTCCTCTTTCCCCTATCTTTCGAAGTCATGGGAACTAAAATACAAAGCTTAAAGAGTCTCGGTGTCCCGAAAACAAATTCCCGTGCAGACCCTTCATGTAATAGCCCAAAAATCACAGAATGTTCGAAGTGACAGCTGTGTCAAAGATCTTTGTAGTGAAACAGAGTTTAAAACAAGTCAGACTAGAATATCCAGTATGAGTTCTTAAGGTTGTCCTTAACATTTCTGTCACAACGTAAATCATCATATGTGGCAGCTGACAACTTTTCAGCAATTCTTTGTGAACCTATCTGACAGCCCATCCAGCTGCCATAGGATAGCCCTTCTCTAGTCTACGAATAGTTCCTAATGATCATTCTGTGGCTAGGCTCTTAGTTCCCACACTGTGCACAATATTGGGGAGAGGGAGATTATGACTTTTTCTTTTTTCCATATGTAGACCATTTTAACTTTTACACACGAGAACTGGAATTAACCGATAGCTCCCTTTCCCCCTGCACTTGGACAAACGTTTACTATGTGCCCGGTAGATCCCAGAGGCAAAGGAGATGATGTCATTCCTGCGCTGACAGGTGAAGGCACCTTGGCCCAGTTGGGAGCGGCGGCAGCTAGGCCCAGCCGGACCGCACCTGCGTGCCGCAGGAACCAGGTGCCGGCGCCGGGTCGCCGGGCAGGAAGTGGCTGCCGCTGCGAGAGGACAGCCCGGCGGGCGGGGAAGGCCGCGCCCGAGTCCCAGCTCGCGGAGCAACTCTTCATGGCGTCGCCGGCGCCCACGGGCCCGCAGGACGATGCCTCGGCCGTCCTTGACGAGCTGTCTCGGAACTTCACATACTGGGCGCCAGGCCCGAGCAACGGCTCGCTGACGAGCGCCTGGTATCACAGAAACCAGGTAAGGCCGCCCGCGCACCACAGCGCGCCACCCTGCCAGCTCCACGCAGGCTCGGCAGAGACGCCAGGCTTCAGCGCCTTCCTGCCAGCCCTCCGCGTGCACGACCGAGCGAGTGGGCAGAGCCGACACGTGACGCTGACACTCATCCCTACCCCACCCCACCTCACCCCCGCCTCCGCGGAGCAGCAGACCCCCACGTTGCTCCCGGGCCTCACTCTTAGGCCTTTGGGTCCCCAAGGACCTCACCTCCCCCAGCTTTTCTTCCCCCTGCAAGGATCTGAGGGCCGTGGGGGTGTATTTCCACTTATTTTCACCCCAGTTTCCTTTCACAATTAAAAAAAAAAGTAATACCCTTCTCAAAAGCAGAACTCATTAAGGGGCTCTGAATGTCAATTCTGTGCAGTCTGGTCTCAGCATCTCAGTATCAACCTTCCCTGATAATCTCTGACTGCAGTTCTTCATTGCACGCCCTTTGGAAAAACATTGTCAGCCTAACAACACGGGTTTATGCCGGCAGTAAAAATTTAAGGACATCAAAGAAGATCGAGAGGTGCCCCCACTCCCTTTTGATGGCCCCAAGATCAGGAAGAAGAGCAAAGCTCTCCCAGCCCTGCCTCCCTCTAGCATTTATATTCCTCCAAGTGGGGCAAGTGAGCTTTGATGGGGTAGCTCGAGGCTTGCTCTAGTTTTCCTAAGCCTGTTACTTTGTTCTTGTGCATGAACAAAGCCGCGGATCTTCTTCCTTGCAAGAATACATCCATAAAATTTTGTTACTAATGTCCTAAGTGAGAGATTCTAACCACTAGTTAAAGGATTAGATCGAATGTTTGTTTCTGAACTTGGAGGTGACTTGTACAAAGAATAAATAAGCTTAGTGCACTTCATTAATTCTTGACACAGGAAAGATTATTGCTTTAAGTCTGTTATGTCATAAAAGATAACAAAATGGGGAAAGGGCACTGCTCAGACACTGAGCCCATGTCTCCTTGCTTCCACTGAGGAATTACAAAGAACAGACTTCCTGTTCATTGAGATTTCCTTAGTGCATGTTATGCTTGTAGTAGACACGTTTCCAATGAAAGTTTACTGCCCTTGGTAAAATATTAGATTTAGTAGATGTGACCTACCGTGGTGTCACCCAAAACAGGAAAGAATTGTTTTCACTAGAGAACTTATGCAGTCATTAGTTTTCTTTAATATTTCCTGGAATTCTTGATTGTCTTGGCTCTCCCAAGCACAGATTATCATGTGACATGAATGTTTGCAAGGCTTAACTTGCCCTTTAAAGTACACAGTTGGACATCAGGAGGGCGTGTCCAGAAGATGCTAATTGGAACGCCTAAGCTGGCACCTTAGATCCTGTTGGTTGAGATAAGACTGTGTCAACTTTTCTCATCAGTGTGCACTTAGGCCATCTTATAAGCCATGGAACTTTAGCCTTTTGCTGCTGCTGAAAGGACAGTTACTTTTGTTTCGAGGAAAAGTACCAATTGAATTTTACCATCGATTCAACCAACATTTTATCAGTACTATTTTAACTATTTTTTCTTTTTTTTTTTTTTTTCGAGCTGGGGACCTGAACCCAGGGCCTTGCGCTTGCTGCAAGCTCTACCACTGAGCTAAACCCAACCCCTATTTTAACTATTTTAACTAGTACTGTCCAGGATAGTAAAAATAAATGGAACCTAGCCTTTCCTTTCTGATGCTGACTGAAGACAGCAATGACTGAATATGGATGAGAGCTCCAGAAAACCAAGTGAGGTCTGAGTTCCCAAGCCCCAGTGTCATGACTGGTACTGGGAGTGACTGGCTTCTTAATGTTTCTCTCAGTTCTGTCATGTCTAGAATGCTTGCACAGCTTCTTTTTTGGTGGTTTCCCAGCTCTCTGTGGTTTTACGGTGACTGCTGTCAGGTCTTAGCAAGTAGCCGTCCTCTGTAGAAAAGTCCTGATGCCCCCAAAGAACTTTCATGGAACAGTGGCCACTTAGAAGCAGTGCTGTCTGAGACAAGAATGCCTGGAGCAGAAAGTCTCAGAGCAGACAGTAATGACCCAGGACAAGTGTCTAAGAAACCACTCCAGTTCGCATTGAGACCCTGTCCCACTTGGGAAGGTGGGGAGCCGTTATGGAAGGTTAGGTGTGGCGGGGTTCTGCCTGCATGGTAATGTCCTGTCCACACATTTTCATGACAAAAGGCTAATCAATGTTCCTAAGCACTGTGGAAATATTCCATGTCATCTGAGACCCAAACCTTTCTCTCGGGAATGTTATTAGGTGACTAGGAAGATGTACCATGTGATATACTTGGTACCATGTGAGTGATATAAAAACCTGTGGAAGTCTAAGCCAGGTAGCTTTCACTGGACATCAGGTCAGGGGCTCAGTCAGACACTTAAGGATGGGTGGGACTTTATGATAAGTATGTTCAGGTGGAGGGCATTTTAGGAAAGGGAAACCATAATGACAAGGAACAGCTCTGCTTTCTAGAAATTTCCATGCCTACAATCTGGTCCAATGGTGGATGTGGTAGTTAGGGGAAATGGAGACTGTAAGGAGGGAATAGGACTTAGGTCCTTGGATCTGGTCCCAGATTACCTTAAAGGAAGACTAAGGAAGTTAAAGTTTTATCTATCAGACAATCAGGAGCCATTGGGGGTTTGGGTCAGGCAGTCCAAAAGTCAAAACAAATTAAAAAAAAAAAAAAAGTACCCCCCTGACCATGGGCAAAGAGACACCATGTTGGTGGTGGTTCTTATGTCAGAAAGGGGCAGAGCAGATATCCTGTTCATCCTAGCTTGGTGCCTGGCTTGATGCCCGAGGCTATTTTTATGCCCGAGATTCATGAAAACCAAATCAAATCAAATCAAACCCAGGCAGCACAGCGCAGGAGGAAGAAGACAGACAGCGAAACACCATGTCACCCACAGGCCATGTCACCCACAGGCCTTCCTCCAGTGCACAGCACAGGTGGGCCATACACACTCTCTTGCTGCCACTCCATACCATGTTACCCAGGGGCCTGCCAGCCGTGTGGCCAGCCTACAGTGGAACCACCACAATGTGCAAATATATGCTGGACAGATGGCAGAGCAAGAGAAGTGAGCGGCTTGAGCATTATGAAGAGAGCTGGAACTGGAGACTCAAGGGGGAGAGGAGGAGCCTGTTGTGAGAGGTCAGCCCTGCCACCTGGAGCCATAGTGAGGTCCAGCCTGAGCTGCTACTGAGGTCCATGTTTGGGTCTGGGTCTATGCAGCAGTAGGCATCTGTGTTCATATCCATGTCTCATAATATCCCTAGAGAACATGGGGATGTCCCTGGTCAGAGAAGCTGCCTGGGACTACGTGGATATCCAGGAGCTGTGTAAAACCGGCCCTGCCCCTCACTAGCTTCTGGGCTCTGTAGAGCTGGCCTTATTTCTCACTGGTGGCAGTGCTCAGGAAGCAGACCCTGCACCTCACCTGGGCAGCACAATAGGGCTGGCTCTAATCGAGGAGGTATAAGTGAGCCAACCCCAAGGGCGAGAGTGTGGGAGAGCTGACCCTCTGCTGTGAGGTGACACTGGTGTGGGCATGATGCCCCCCCATTGCCCCTTACCACCCGCAGCAGTCGGGAGAGCTGGCCCTGGGGTGTGAGAATAGGAAAACTGACCTGACCTGTCTACTGCTGATAGACATTGGATGGCCTAGCCGGAGCAGAGCTGGAGAGCTCTGGTGTGGATAATGGTGAGTCAGTGGGCTGACCAGCTCAGCTACTACCCAGGCCCAGATCCAGGGCTCTGAGCCGGCCCACCCCAACTCTCTATCATCTGCAAATGGTTGGGACACTTGAAAGGGCCGGTCCTGCTAATCCAAAGCTACAGGATCTCCATGACACAGGGCAACAGCAGGATAACTGAGAGGATCCCAGTGTGGATCCAATATTGATGACCTCACAGAAGCCAGAGATTTAGAACAAGACCAATGACTCATTGCAGTGAACATTTGCAAGTGGAGATGTGTGGACAGATGGTGTCTTAGTTAGGGTGTCATTGCTGTGAAGAAACACCATGACCACAGCAACTTATGAAGGCAAACATTTAGTTGGGATTGGCTTACAGGTTCAGAGGGTCAGTACATTGTCTTTATGGCAGGAAGCATGGCAGGGTCTAGGCAGGTGGTGCTAGAGGAGCTGAGAGCTCTACCTTTTGTTCCAAAGGCAGCTAGGACAAGGGTCTTAAAGCCCACTCCCACAGTGACACACCCATTCCAACAAGGCCACACCTACAAATAGTGCCACTCCCTGGGCCAAGCATATTCAAACTACCACACAGTTTGAGCACACAGTGACACATTACAGCTTCCTGAGATGTTTTCTATGTTTTGGTTTTTGTTGTTGTTGTTCTTGGTGGTGGTGGTGGTGGTGGTGGTGGTGGTGGTGTGTGTGTGTGTGTGTGTACTTTTTACTTTGGGGGGAAGGTTGCAAGGACAAAGGGCAGATATGTGAAAGCAGGGAGATGAGTAGGATGGGAGTTCATGATGTAAAACTCACACGAACAAATAAAAGCTTTTTTTAAAAATTTATTAGAAAAAACAAAACAACAAAAATCCAACCAAACTAGGGGTGGGTGTGGGTGTGGGGGTGGGGAACAAGTTAAATTAGGATATAACAAGAGGTAGAAGCTTGAAACTAGCCAGATGTATCTGTTGCATATATAAGATGTGTCATGTTTGACCTTCAGAGAGGTTTTAATATATTGGCATTATTTAAAGATGAGATTAGCTGGGACTAAAGAGATGACTCAGCAGTCATGAGCATTTGCTGCTCTTGCAAAAGACATGGGTTCGGTTCCCAGCACCCACAGGATGGCTCACAACCTCCTGCCTATAACTTTAGTTTCAGGAGACCTGATAATTTCTTCTGGCCTCCATGGGCCCCTGAATACATATGGTGTATATATTAATGCAGGTTCACACATATACACATACATTTAAAAACTGAGATTAAAATGGTCTTTAAGATTAAAAAATAACATAGGATGTTATTATCTAAAAGTCATATTTAGAATATACCATTTACTCATACATATATACATACTTCCCTTTCCTTAGTCAAATAAAAACCAAAGGTTTATCAAAGGTCAAACCTGAGAACCTTAAAGAAGTCCTTTTATTTGAAGGTATGATTCAGGTGTTATTTTAAAGTTTAGGGCAGAATTCATCTTTCACCATAGAGAACACCTGGCCTTTTCAGATAAGTTTTGAAGACGTTCATTGAATCATCTGGACTATCACATTCATAAAACACTGATGCATAACAAAGTACTTTTAAATGGTCACATGTTATCATTTTAAATTGGGAATTAAGGTTGTGTTTCAAGGAATACATTTTTTAAAATGACATTAGCTATACAATTGCAAGTTTCTATCATCTCAAACATTAGAGGTTCATAGTCAGGTCTGAGGATATGTGAGTAGGTAGAGCCTTGCAACCAGGAGGACTAAAGGTTGGGTGCCCAGAATGTAAAGACCAGATGGTTAAGGTGGCCTCCTGTAATTCCAGCACTCTGAATGCTGAAATTCTCCAGAGTGAGCAGGATAGGGAGACTAGCTAAACCAGCAAGTTCTAGGCTTGAGCAAGACATATATTGAAGCCATTGAATCCATATATATGGTGGAAAGTGATCAAGAAAGACATGATATCAACCTCTGGCCTTCATATGTATAGCGTGCACGTGCACGTGTGCGCGCACACACATACATACACACACTACTTGCACATATAGAAGCACACCACACATATGATATACATGTAACAAAAATTAAAAAAACAAACCCAGGTTCTAGTATTTTTCCCCACAGGATCACAGTGAACCCCCCATCCAGGCTCCTCCTTTTGCTCTCCCCTTCTTTCAGCTCTTGACAGCTCTAAACATCTGGGTTCCAGCCAGTGATTGGGCCTGTTGTCTTGATCGTTGTTAACTAGCTGATTATGCCTGTATGAATCACTTCATTGCACGGAACCACAATTTCCTTGCTGCTGTAATTAGGCTTAGGATCTTCAGATTTGCTCCTACTGCGTGTTGAATAACAAAACAGCATAGAAAGATGAAGGAGAGAACAGGAAAGAAGGAAGTTGGGAATTTCGACAAAGGAGGGTTTTGATCTTATGTCTTTACATTTATAGATTGCTGAGATTCACAAGGTCATGGTTATAAGGGTTATTCTGCATAGGAGGAGATGAAAATTCAGAATTTTAATGTCCTTTATTTGAAGTTTAGATTTGCAACTGCTTGAATTTTTTTAGTCAACATATTTAAAGGAAATTGATACAAATTGGCAAGAGAGAAGCAAAGTGGACTGGCATTTGTCATGTATTTACTGTGTGACACTTTGTAGCTGTTATCTGCAGTGAGCCCCACAACAAACCCGCGAGATACACATTATCCTCACTGCTCATGTAAGTGACCTTATGTTGAATAACTTGGTCCAAGATTGAACAGCAAGCATGTAGGTTCAGCAGCAAAGCTATTTTAGTCCATGCCTAAAGGCCATTGCTAGAAATGAAGCTTGAAAAGAATTTGGTGTTACGAGAAACTGTGAAGAGGGGTGAGCATGGCTTGTCTCACTGTGCTTACAAAAGCCTTCGGTGAGTTTCGCATCGCCCTCATTGGCATAGCTTTGCTAGCATCCATTTCTTCTCTACCAGTGGCTGCATACTCTCCAGAAGAAAGAAAATAACTTTTCAAATACTCAAAAGCCTGGGTGGAAACAGCTGGTCATTTTCATATCCTTTCTTTAAAAAATCTTTTTGTTTTAAAATTTTGTTTGGTTTATACTAATTTTTACATCAAATATGGCACTTCTTCTTTATCAGACTTTTTAGCAGTAACTATACAAAGCATCAAACAATTTTATTGAAGCTTTTGTTTTTTTAAAAAAAAAAGGGGGAAAAAGAAAAGGAAGGACGTTTTGTTAGAGTCTTAATGCTCTTGTGAACTTGCAGACCAGATGTTTGCGTTGAAGTTCACCTGACACCCTCCCGTGGCTCAGCTCCCACAAACGAAGTCTAATATTTGCATTGTCTTACTGCCCAAACTAGTCTGTAGGAAACTTGGCCGAGTTACAGATTCACCTGTCCTCCTTTCTTTAAGAATCACTTTTATAAGAGGAAGGAATGGGGAGAAGATGTTGATTAAAATAGAAGTAAAATATAAAAGACCGGGAGAGACAGCATTTAAATACCTACCTTACCAGAAAGAGCCCAAAAGGAATTGTCACAAAGCCACAAAAGTGTTTCGTTGTTGGTGGTTGGTTGGATTTTGGTTTTTCTGACAGGAGGGAGGGTATTACTCATCTTTTTCTAAAGCATCTGTGTGGTTTAAACTGGCCCTGGGAGCACATCCTGTAGGGATGGGTTTCCTGAAGCTGCCTTTTTGTAGCCTCGTAGAGCATGGTTGGTTTGGGTAGTTTCTAAAGCATAGCCTCTCTACTGAGTGTGGTGGTGGCTTCTAGATGTCCCTGTCTCTTGGCATTCTCTCCTGAAATGATGGTGATATCCAAACCCTACACAGATGTTATAAGAATAAAATAATACATATCAAATAGTAAAATGCCACACACAGAGAGAGTACCCAATAGGCCCAGCCAGAGGTGCTAGGCCTAAAATACATCCATGTCCTTGGGAAGGCTGAGTTCTCCAAGAAACAGAGATCCTGTAACTAAAAAAAGATATTGAACGGTCTGAGTAGATATCCCCAGCAGATAGGTCCAAGGCTGCTGGGACTCATCTGCACAAGCATCCTTTGGGCTAATGAACACCTCAGTTCATTCATCTCTCTCCGTCCTATATTCTAGCTCACCATGAGTGTTGCACCCCCCCCCCAGTGTAGTGCCCTTGCCCATTGACTGGTACTGAAGAAGTAATCTTTAAACGCTTAGGCTATGGGATTCGTTTTAAAAATCATTTTTACTAGAACATCTTCAGGCTATGTCTTAGTTCTAGGCTGATCTCCTTCCTGTCAAATACAGTCTAGAGAAGCCTTGTACCTTTTCTGTTGATGAAAAATTAATGAGAGAAGTTATGTAAGCCAATCAACAGTGGGGGCCCAACTTAAGTGATCAGTGCACCCAGTAAAAACTGCAAGCAGAGAGCCCTTTTTAACAGGATAGGGCGGGCAGGAACAGCAAAGTAAGAAGACTACAGTGTGTTCTTGAAATGTAGCTGTACTTTTGTAACATGTTTGAACTTGTATGTGGGAGAGGGAAGGAAGGGAGACAGAAAGAATATAAATGCTTTAGAAATACTTGAAAAATTACCACCTCCCCAAGGGAAAAAAACTCTCTGAAAATAGCATTACCATATGATTCAGCCATCTCGCTTCTCGGTATTTACCCAAGAGATTGAAACCAGTTGGAGAGATAGATACCTGTGCTGCCTCTCAAGGGTGTTGTGACATGAGTCACAAGAGCCAAGTCAAGGAGCCAACATACATGTTCACTGGCAGATGACTAGGTAAAGAAAATGTGGTAAATAGAAACAGTTGGATACTAGTAAGCCTTAAAAGGGAAGGAAATTCTGTCACTTTCAACAACACGGAATTAGAGAACATTATGCTCAGTGAAATAAGACAGCCGTAGAAAGACAAATAGCACATGTTCTCACTTATGTATGGAATCTAAAACAACCAAACTCCTGACGCAGGAAGCACAATGCTGATTGTACAAGCTGGGAGGTAGAAGGACCAGGGCGATGGCGGCCAAGAAATACAGAGTCTCAAGAGGAGGAAGGTTGGATTTTTGAACTCACAGCACAGGGGTGAATATAGCTAATAATGTATTGCACATTTGAAATAGCAAAGAGTAAATTTCAAATTTCCTTAGCAGCAGGATGATAAGCATGTGAAGTGATAGGTGTTAATCTGCCTTATTTAAGCATCCCACTTTCCATCCATAAATCATAACACTATTTGTACAAATTGCAAATTCACAATAAAAAGGTTAAAAGTTCTTGAACAACATTTGAAGGAGTGATCGTTGTTTATGTTTTGCAACTGACTACTCGTAGGAAACTTCCAGAACTAACACAGTACTGTATGTGACTGAATCAGTGAATGGGAACAGAAAGGAAATATTATTGGACAACCCTTGGCTGAGGCTGCCTGAGTCACAGTGATGGAGAAATGAATAGTCCCTTGTGGGTCGGATTCAAGCACATACCATGTTTTGAGAAGCTGCCATGTTCACAAGGAGAATATCTGTGATTTACACAGAGCCATTTACAAATCTTTTGAGCCACTATTTATAAGTACTGTGGGTATCTTATGCCTGGTGACTATGAGGTTTGTCATGATGTGGCTACTGGACCCATGGGATAGAAGAATTTTGCTAGAATAAGAACTGGAGTAGGAGAAATTAATTCTGTCATTGAGCACTGGCCTTTAGAGGCAGCAAGAGACCTTACTTATCTCGATGTAAAAGGCATATAGAAAACTTAAGCTTGACTCCACCTTAGCTTTGGGAAGATTTGATCTAATGGATGCAGTGCCTTGGGAGGCTTTGGCAGAGATCAGGGCGAGGCAACATCATACCCTTTCCAAACTCAGGAGGAAGCTCACCTGTGGCTAGCATCTGAGAGTCATAGAGTTCCATGTTCAGGGAAAACTGTGACAAACTACTGCTGCAGTCTAAGGCAGACATTGTTCCACAGAGAAGCATGTGGTCTGGAAACCCAGACAGGCGTAGAGGAAGGCCTTGCAGCCAAGAAGGCTCACAGCATCCAGCTTTAGTGTGGTTCCTCCATCCCATATCTGGGCTGGGCCTGCAAAAAGAGGCCTGTAGTCCTGATTCTTTACTAGAGTATAGAACCCAGTTCAAGGTTTCCTGAGCTAGAATCTGCCTTTTCTCATCTGTCTCTCTGTTTCCACCCCCGGCCCCTCTCTCCAAGTGTCCTGCTGATGAGTTTCTAAATATATTCCTTTTTGTTCTCCTGAAACTTCAGTTTCTCAGAAGTGAAAACCCCGATGACATTCTTATAAAACTAAAGCTAATCCTTAACTGAGTTGTCAGGGGTGGGGGGTGTTTGTTAATTGATGAGGAATGTACAATTGTGCAAATAAATGTGTTGTCTAGTAAAAGACAGTATGTAATAATTCGTAATTGTATGGGAAGATAATATATTGGGGTTGTCTGCAGAGGTTTTAAGGTTGATTAGAAATTGACACAGAACTGTAGCAATGTTACAGTGTTGTGTAACCCTGATCTTTTCTGATGATACTTATAACCACCAGATTTGGATCCAACGTCATGAGACTTTTATAGAACAGGAATGCAATAGCCCTATAGCATATAGCAAATATCTGTAGCATATAATAAGTAAGATAACAAAATTCTATTTTCTATTCTAAAATTAAAAGTCTATTTCTGACATGAGTTTTCTCTTCTTCCTCACACATGAGATCCTAGTTTTAGCCCCATTTCAGATTGGTACTACTGACAACTCCATTATCTCAAGAGGCAAGGAGGTTAGTAGGAAGAGCAGTCTAACCCCTCCAGTGATCTAAAACGAGCCAGATTCTGGCCTGCTGCTGCTGTTTGCTGCTGTGGATATGGTTTCTGCACGACTCTGTCGCAGTTACTCTTCTCACTGCTCCTGTTTCGTGCTTAAGGCCCTGAAAGCTGTCTCTAAGTTACTCTCATATCCCCCGGTCTCCCGCCCACTGTCTGTCCGCTGTACTTCTTGTAGTTTGAATTTCACATGATCCTGAAGGCTCGTGTGTTGAAGGTTTGGTGGCCCCATGGGAAACTGATGGACCTGTAACAGGTGGAGCCTAGTGAACAAGAGGTAGGTTGTGTGGGGCATGCCCTAGCTTGATATACTGGGATCCAGGCCTCTCAGCTTCTCCCTTTGATTTGTGGAAGCCAGGAAATAAACAGGTGTCTTCCACCGCATGCTTCTGCCATGATGGGTTATGTTTCGTCAGGCCCCAAAAGCAAGGTCCCAAGTGACCATGGGCTAAAACCTCCGATGCTGTAAGGAAAACAAACTCCTTTTAAGCAGATAACTCTGAGCATTTCTGTGGAAATGAAAATCTGGAAAGATGAGAGAGTCCTCTAGAACTAAACCTGGGCCTGTTCTTATGTAGTTTAGAGTCCTTTCTGCTCTTGCCTTACCTGTAGATCCAAGGGAAACAAGACTCCCGCCTGCTTCTCCACTCAGCTGTGCTGGTGACTTTGTGACCCTGTGCCTGCTCAGCCCTTCCCAAGAAGGAGCACATCCTAAATGAACTGACCCCTAAAGGAACCCACACCCCAACCCCTACATCAGTTGCAAACTGTCTCCTTCATGATATAAAAAGACCACAAATGTAATCGATTAGGGACAAGCTCTTTAAATGGGGAGACTATCCTGAATCACCCAGATGGGCCCCAAACGTCACTGCTCATGTCCTTTCAACAGAAAGACACGGGGAGATAGACACAGAGGACAAGAAAACAGCGTGAACACAGCCAGAGATTCCAGCAGTCTGAAAGGTAAAGACAATGGCTGGGTTCTCCTCTGGAGCCTCCAGGGGAGCAGAGCTCTCCCAACACCTCGGTTTCATCTCAACAAAACTGAATCTGGCTTCTGGACTCCAGAATTGAGGAAGGGTAAATGTTGTTGGTGTTAGTCACCAAGCAGAACAGCCTCAGGACTGAGTACACGTGCAACCTAGGCAGACTCATTGCATGCTGTCTGTCCCCAGGGCTCCGGAGAGCACGCTCTGTGCACACTACACAAGTGTGGTGTGTCTGCTGTTACTGCTTTCTCTGATCCTCGGGACTCTTGAGGGACTAGGGCCTAGTATTTAGCAGTGGCTGAATAAATCCCAAATAGATGTATGGCTGAGTGAGTGACACTCGCAGCCTGCTTCCTTGAGCCTCTGTCTCCCCGATGTCTCCTCTCTGACCACTTTCCTCTCACACCCTCTGTTCTCCTCAAGCTGTGTCCACATGGGATTTGAAGTTGGGCCGTGGTTTTGTTTTTCTCCTTAACATCTTTTCTTGGTTCCGCCAGCTTCCTTTTTCTCTTTTGTTATCTCCCACTAAACTCATATTTGTAAGCCCGCAAAGCAGGTTTTTTTTCATTTTAGTTCGAAGTTCTTCAAATATATGAAACAGTAGAAAGAAGTCGTACAATAAACACTGTGAAATTGATTGTTAACAATATGAGTTGTCTAATTAGTTCTCTGTGTACATAAATACAGATAACAATTTGACAGGAAGCATCGAGTCTTTCTCTCCTAACTGCTCACAGATCCATAGATGTTTGCTAAGAATCTGGAGCGTCTCCTTTCCCTTCTGGCTATTTTGGAGTGGGGCGGGGTGTCCACCTATCCACAGGCCGTTTGTGTCACTGCTGCAGTGATTCGTTTACCGTCACTCAGGGTGGCCTAGCGCTGATATCAGAAGCGCATCCCATGTCCAGGTCAGGCTTGCCTACCACTTGGAAGAGGAACAGCATTATTCCAATCAGGAGTTGACTGTAATTCTTACTATGTTCAAAATCAGCTCTGGATCCGTGGTGCTTTTAGTCACACACTAGCTCCATCTTGGTCTGAATATGTTTTGAAGATAGAGCCAAGAATATGGTTGAGTTCAAAGTCAAGGCTGGGAAAGACTTACTCATTCTATACATTTCTATGTTATCACATCCCATCTCCCATCTGGACAGACTGGCCCACTTAGGGATTACAGGTCAGTAACACAAGAACGCAGGTCACTGTGAAATATTTAAAGGACATTCTGGCACCAAGAAGAAAAAATTAGGCTCTAAGATTGTTATTTCAAATAAAATTAAAGCACCATAATAGTTATCAGTGTTGATATTTTGAACTTCATTTTTAATGAATAGTTTGCAATGGCTGCCACCATCTATTTGCCAAGACATCTTGGAAATGCCAGAAATGAGGCCACAGCACTCTTAAAAGTAAGGGTTTCCTCCTGTGTTTCTGGCCTGGGCTTATTAACTCCACAATTAAGATGTGAAATAACCTCTTTTCCTAAGACTCTCTTTGCTTCATTTTGTTTTCTCTGAAATTAACAAAAATTCTGCTAATTTAAGAGAAGATTGAGGCATTGATTTGACTAGACAAAAGGTCAGCTCGTGCAGTCCATGAGAGTGACTCGAAAATGTCACCTGGGTTCTGTAGGCCAGGCCAGTCCTTGAGAAGGGACTCTCAGATGCCACCCAGTGTCCGTGGGCCAGACTGTGTCACTTTGCTTCACTAATTCTCTGATCTCTTTATAACTACTTTTAGTAATCCAGCTAGGAGAAAGCAGGGTGTGGGAGTTAGGGGGCCTCAATTCCACTAGTTCTAATTACTATGAATCATGTGACATATCAAATAAATAATGATCTAGACATATTTAGTTGGATAAAAATTTTATCAGGACCTATTCACCATAAGAAAATGAAATTTCCGATTGCAGCTGAGGATTTCATCATCATTAAATCACATTTATCAGAATTAATCTAATCAGAATTAAGTGGTATTTACAGGTACCAGTAATGTACAAGTTATTACAAGTTCCTGCATAAACTTTAAGGCCATTAAACCTGGTTATTCTAAAGTCATTGTAAATTTGAATCCCCTTTCCCAAAAAATTAAATATGAGAGTTGGTCAGCCTTTTAAATCTTAACAAAATAGGCAATTAACTTATAAAAAAGTCTATTCTTGCTCATGGTCTTAGAAAATCCAATCTAGGTTGGGCAAACCCATTGTTTTTAGGCCTCTGGCACAGTGCTAATGGCAGTGGTGGAACAAACTTATCACTGCATGGCAAGAAAGTAAGAGAGAGGGTGGAGGAACCAAGCCCCTACAATCCTTTCAGAGGGCAGTCCCTCAATGGCCGATGGTCTTCCCACAAGGGCCCTCCTTCCAAAGGTCAACATCACCCCCCAAATATTGCCATTCTGAGGACCAAAACGTTTAATACATGGCATTTGGGAAAAGCAACAACCATGGCAACCACTAGTGAGGACTTACTCTAAGTTACGGTTCAACTGTGAAATGTCCCCCACAGGCCCAAGTGTGGTAGTCCCCAACTGGTAGTACTTTTTGTAGATGTTGTAGGACCTTTGGGATGTGGAGTCTGGCTGTAGGATAAAGGCCATGAAAGGTAGCCTTATCTGCTTCAGTTCTGTCTGTTTCTCTGCCATACACTGTCACCATGATAGAATCATCCTCTATGCCTCCTCCAACATGATGAGCTGAAATACCCTGAAGCTGAGAAGCAAAATAAATCCTTCCTCCTTTAAGTTGCTCCTGCCAGGTGTTGTCACAGTGGTAGGGAAACTAATTGATACGTTGCTTCTACTATTCTCAGGTGTGGATGAATGAATTTAATAGGGATGCAATAAATTTAAGTTAGAGAAAAATCTTGGGAAAATATTAATATATTAACTTATATATGATGTTATTAGAAAGCTGTTTCTGACACTTGCTTTTGCCAATGTATTTCCTGTTTGTTGAGTATAGTATGATATTGAAAGTCAGCATCCAGGTTTTTATTGCACACTTATGACTCTCTTAGATGTTCAAATCTGAATTCTGGAACAAACTTTTGCATGAATTCAATGCACTGTGGTAAACAGTTGGAAAGTGATAGATGCTGAAAAACTCAGATGGAATGAAAATTCAGCACATTAGTAAAAGGAGCTCCAGAGGGAGAGTACAGAGAACAGGAGAACAGCATTCAAAGAATGTGGTAACTGAAGGCAGCACACAGAAAACCATACATAGAAAGTTGTAGAAAAAGTGCAATGAATAACAGAGGACATCTCAGCATCTCAGTAAAAATGACATTTCAAAATATTTAATGAAGTAATTGTCAACCTATGCATCTAAATTCAGCAAGGCAGATGTCATGAATATATTTACACAATTTTCAGAGAATTTAAATTTCAAAAAAGTTTATTTTAAAAGCTACTGAAACTTTCTCCAGAAAGGACACTAAAAATATACCATCCAAAAAGTGAAGATAGTCCATATATTTATCAGCTGATGGATAGATAAATGAAATGTGGTATATCTGTACACTGAACTATCACATAGCCTTTAAAAAGAGGTTAAATGTGGCTGCACATTATCATTTAATGAACTTTGAAATCATTATACTACTGAAGAAACCAAAAATGCTGAGTGCTGTTCAGCAGTTGCAGGGATGGTGTGACATGGTTCCTGACCCTGGAACAGACCCAGCAGGGCATGGACCTCCATGAGTGTCAATGGTTGCTGTGGGTGTAAGGCTTGTTTGTATAGTGTGTGTGTGTGTGTGTGTGTGTGTGTGTGTGTGTGTGTGTGTGTTTATGTTCCTCCTTTGGAGGAATGTCCTCTCCGCCAAGATAAATGACTCTATCATAATGAGAGAGTATGAATCTGGAAGGCGAAGGTGTATCTATGTCTCAGCAAAATGCTAGAATGCTGTGACCTTTAGGACAGCCCTTAAGGCTGTGGGAAAGAACACTGAAAACACGAGTTCTCAACTATGTGAAATATAAGGATACAAAATGAATTATATGAGGGACTTTGAGGACTTAGAAAATCAGAGGCAATTGCACTATGAGCTAGCTTTTCAGAAAAATGCAAAGACAGAAAGATACAAAAGCAAGCAGATTCCTGAGTTCAAGGTCAGTCTGGGACAGAGGGAGTTAAGGTCCAGGCCCAAGCATGGTAGGTAATTTCAGGATGATGTCCCACCCAGCTAGCTTATCATCCATGCTTAACAAAGGCAGGCAGATCCCTGAATTCTTTTGCAATGTTTAAAAAAAATGTGTTTGCTGGCTCTTTCTAATAATCAAGGGGTTGGGATACTGATTCATCCCATGATAATCAAAAGGGATAATCTGGGGTAATGACTGAATTGATATAAATAAAAGACTCAGCTCTTGATCTGCAACAGATGAACTATCCAGAGTTTTTAGAGTAGCAAGAGAAAGCTGTCTTGAGCAGAACACAGTCCATCAGCTTGTAACCCATAATTTGACTTCGAGTCATTTGTTTTGCTGCTCCCAGACACCCCTTCTCTTAGAACCCCTCTCCAAGCTGAGGCTGATCCTTGGCATAAAAGGTTATATAATTTGTGCATGCATCTGTATAAGGGCTTTTTGTTTGGTTGGTTTTTTTTGTTTTTTGTTTTTTGTTTTTTTTTTTAGAAAAAGTAACTTGATACAGACACAGAAAGTAGACTGATTGCCAGGAACTTAAAGAAAGGAGGAATGAGAAGAAATGGCTGCTCATGGTGGAACTTCCTTTGGGGACATGAAAATATCTAAAGTGAGATCATAGGGATATCTGATATGCAATATGAGCTCTACCTCAAAGCTAAAAGTAGAGTGATGAGCAAAGAAATGGCAAGCACAGATGGATAAGACAAAGACTAAATAAAATTAACAGTGACTGCAAAGGCTCATTCTCTGCTCTCGAGAATGAGGAACAGCATGGCCATTCCCAAGACAGTGTGGCAGTTTCTTTAAAAACCAAATATACTCTCACCACGTGTCTAGCATCATCCTGTTTGGCATCTGCTCAAAGGCACAGAAAACAGATCCACATAAAACCTGTGTGGTGACATTTATAGCAGCTTTTGTTCATAGCTGCCCAAAGCTTATAAGCAACAAAGACTTGCTTTAGAGGGTGAATGGATAAATAAACTGTGGTACATCCAAACAATGGGAATGTGTTCAGTGCTGTAAAATATAGCCTAGCGTAGCATTGAAGGATATGAAAGACGCTTCACTGCTATTACAAAGAGAAAGAGGACATCCTGGGAAGGGTCCCCACTGTGTCTCTACATCTATATGACACTCAGGTAAGACCAGGAAGATAGTAAAGATTGATGTTTCCAAGGGTCGCAATGGGTAGGAGTGAACAAATGTATATTGAGGGAGTTTGGGAGGATGGAGGGAGGTTGTTTGTTTACATTCACAAAACCTTTGTTAGGGTTATACTGGTGGCTGGCTATTATAGTTCTTATAGATCACTTACTGTGCTTGATTTACCAATTACATCTTTTTAATAAATGTGTTTGCCTAAGGATAGCCTTTCAAATGAATAGTTTCTACCTCCACAGATTCAGTTAACCATGAGTCAATATATTTTGTAAAATTCAAATCTATACTAAATATGTATAGTTTTTTTTCTTACCGTTATTTTCTAAATGATGCTGTAGGACAGCTATGTTTATAACATTTCCATTTTATTAGCTATTGTACTAACTTCTCCTGGGGAGATGTGAACAGCATCCCTTTACCCTCATAGGCACCCACAGGAGACCAAAGTAGCAACTCTACCAAAGTCCACCCAAGACATCCCCATGAAAGCTGAGTCATGGAATCTCACCTTCAATTAACCTTTTGCTTCTTATATACTCTAGCATCTATCTCTCAGTATGTGGGAGGGCAAGTGATGGAGTGATGGCTAGAATCCCAGGTGAGGATCCTGGGACACTAGGGAGTATCAACAACTTCATTACTATTAGCCTATTAGAGCTAACCATCACTGTTGTTCTGCTCATTTCATTGCCTTAACTGCTGAGTCAAAGTAATCTCTACTCCAAAATGGCAATGAGATTATTGTGGTATCCTGAAGGAAAAAGTCAAATTAGAGCAATAGTATAAGTAAACTAGACATTGTTTAAAGTTACAGGAGCATTATGTATTACACACAAATACTATGTATAAGATACTTGAGCAGCACATTTTGGCACCCACAGAAGCCTTGAAATGATTGTCCACAGGTATCAAATGCATTACTTTTTTGTTGCTATGACAAAATTCCTGATATAAGAGAAGAGAAAGCTTATTTCAGCTGACAGATCAGGGAATAGAGTCCATCCTAATGGGATGCACTACAGGACAGTCAGCTGCTGGCCATGGTGACAGGAGGCTACCTGCTCATATCTAAGCAGATCAAGAAGTAGAGAAGAGAGAATGCAGCACACAATTGCTTTCTCCATTTTTATTTTGTTTGTTTTGTTCTAATTCAATTCAGGTACCATCCTCTGGGTACCTGAGATGAATGGTGATTTGAATGAAAATGTTCCGCATAGGCCCATAGGGAGATGTGGCCTTATTGAAGGGAGTATGTTGAAGGGAGTGGGTTTTGAGGTTTCAGAAGCTCAAGCCATGCCCACTGGCCCACTCTATCTTCCTGCTGCCCACCAATCCATATGTAGACCTCTCATCTTCTTCTCTAGCACCATGTTTGCTTGTGCACTTCCTTACTTCCTGCCATGATGATAATGGACTAAATTTCTGAACTGTAAACAGCTCCTAATTAAGTGTTTCTTTCATAAATGTTGCATATATACATATATATATATATATGCATGCACATGGGGCCTAGTGTTCTTTTTTTTTCTTTTTTTTTTTTTTTTTTTTAGCTGGGGACTGAACCTGGGGCCTTGCACTTAAACCAGTGCTCTACCACTGAGCTAAATCCCAACCCCGGCCTAGTGTTCTTAAAGGCCCTCTTGAAACCCCTGTGAGGGGAGTTACAGATACTGTGAACTGCAATGCTGTGCTGCAGACCAAACCTGGATCTTCTAGAAGAGCAGCCAGTGCTTTTAACCTCTGAGCCATATTTCCAATCCCTTTAGGCTTTTCTTAATGTAATCCAACTGTCAATCAAAATTAACCCACAAATCCATCCCTTGCCAAGTTTCCTAACTCATAACAGTTGTAATATTATTCAAAAGTTCAAATTCAAGATCTTCGAGCCCTGCAAAAATGAAAATACAGATTACATACTTCAAATATGCAGCAATACTGAGTAAACCTTTCCATTCCAAGAGAAAGGGTTGGGGCATAGAAAGGATGGAGGGGACCCGGCAAACAAAGAGGTATTTGGGGTTAGTGAAATTCCCCAGTAGATACTGCACTGGTGAACATGTATCATTGTATAAAGTGAAACTACACCCTATAAAGATCAAGAAAGTAATCTTTCAACAAGCCAAAAAGAAGATAGCCACACAAATATAATTTCCACCTCTAACAACAAAAATAACAATGCAACAGTCACTTTTCCTTAATACCTCTTAACATCAATGGACTCAATTCCCCAATAAAAAGACAGACTAACTGACTAGATAATGTAAATGGGACCAGCATTTTTCTGCATACAGGAAACGCACCTCAGTGACAAAGACAGACACTACCTCAGAACAAAAGGCTAGAAAAAAAATTTCCAAGCAAATGGTCCCAAGAAACAAGCTGGAATAGCTAAGATAATAAAAGAATAAAATAGACTTTCCACCAAAAGTTATCAAAAAAGACAAGGAAGGGCACTTCATACAAGTCAAAGGAAAAATCTACCGAGATGAATTCTCAATTCTGAACATCTGTGTTCCAAATGCAAGGACACCCATATTCAAAAGAAACTTTACTAAAGCTCAAAGCATACATTGCTACTCACACAATACTAGTGGGAGATTTAAACACCCCACTCTAATCAATGGATAGATCATGGAAACAGAAACTAAAAGGAGACAGTGAAACTAACAGAAGTTATGAACCAAATGTGTTTAACAGATATCTATAGGACATTTCACCCTAAAACAAAAGAATATACCTTCTTCTCAGCACCTCATGGTACCTTCTTGAAAACTAACCATATAACTGATCAAAAACCAGGCCTCAAGAGATACAAAAAGATTGAAATAATCCCATGCATCGATCAGATCACCACAGGCTAAGGCTGATCTTCAATAACAACAAAAACAACAGAAAGACCACATACACAAGGAAGTTGAACAGTGCTCTAATCAATGATAACTGAGGAAGAAATAAAGATATTAAAGACTTTTTAGAATATAATAAAAATGAAGGCACAACTTACCCAAACTTATGGAACACAATAAAAGCAATGCTAAGAGGAAAAGTCATAACTCTGAGTGCCTCCAAAAAGAAAATGGAAAGAACATACACTAGCAGATTGACAGCACAACTAAAAGCTCTAGAACAAAAAGAAGTAGATATAGCAGGGAGGAGTGGACATCAGGAAATAATCAAACTCAGGACTGAAATCAACCAAGTAGAAACAAAAAGAACTATACAAAGAACCAACAAAACCAGGAGCTGGTTCTTTGAGAAAGTCAACAAAATATGTAAGCTGTTAGCCAAACTAATGAGAGGGCATGGAGACAGTATCCAAATGAACAAAATCAGAAAAGAATATAGAGACATAGCAAGAGAAATTGAGGATATTCAAAAAAATTATCAGATCCTACTACCAAAGCCTATATTCAACAAAACTGGAAAATCTGGAGAAAATGGACAATTTTCTAGACAATATGAGGTACCAAAGTTAAATGAGGATCAGATAAACAATTTAAACAGTCTCACAACTCCTAAAGAAATAAAAGTAGTCATTAAAAGTCTCCGAACCGAAAAAAGCCCAGGACCAGATGGGTTTAGTAAAGAATTCTATCAGACCTTCAAAGAAGACCTAATACCAATACTCTTCATACTATTCCACAAAATAGAAACAGAAGGAACACTACACAATTCATTCTATGAAGCCACAATTTAGCTTACATTTAAACCACACAAAGACCCTACAAAGAAAGAGAACTTCAAACCAATTTCCCTTAAGAACATCGATGCAAAAGCACTCAATTAAATTCTAACATGCCAAATCCAAGAACACGTTAAAAAGATAATCCATTATGATCAAGAAAGATTCATCCCAGGGATGCAGGAATGGTTCGATATATGTAAATCCATCAATGTAATCCACTAATAAACAAACTCAAAGATAAGAACCACATGATCATTTCATTAGATGCTGAGAAAGCATGTGACAAAATTCAACACCCCTTCATGATAAAAGTCCTGGAAAGATCAGGAATTCAAGGCCCATACATAACATAGTAAAAGCAACATACAGCAAACCAGTAGCTAACATTAAAGTAAATGGAGAGACACTTGAAGCAATCCCACTAAAATCAGGGACTACAAAAGGCTGCTCATTTTCTACCTGCCTATTAAATATAGTACTTGAAGTCCTAGCCAGAGCAATCAGAGAACAAAAGGAGGTCAAAAGGATACAAATCGGAAAGGAAGAAGTCAAAATATCACTATTTGTAGGTGATATGATGGTATACATAAGTGACCCCAAAAATTCCACCAGAGAACTTCTACAGCTGATGAAGAACTTCACCAATGTAACTGAATATAAAATTCACTCAAATCAGTAGACCTTCTCTACTCAAATGATAAACAAGGTGGGAAAGAAATTAGAGAAATGACACTCTGAACAATAGTCCCAAATAATACAAAATATCTTGGTGTGACTCTAACCAATCAAATGAAAGATCTGTATAACAAGAGCTTCAAGTCTCTGAAGAAAGACATTGAAGAAGATCTCAGAAGATGGAAAGATCTCCCATGCTCATGGATTGGCAGGATTAATAGAGTAAAAATGACCATTTTGCCAAAAGCAATCTACAGATACAATGCAATCCCCATCAAAATTCCAACTCAATTCTTCACAGAATTAGAGCGATTTGCAAATTCATTTGGAATAACAAAAAACCCAGGATAGCGAAAACTATCCTCAACAATAAAAGAACTGGAGGAATCACCATCCCTGACCTCAAGTAGTATTACAGAGCAATAGTGATAAAAACTGTATGGTAATGGTACAGGGACAGGCAGGTATATCAATGGAAGAGAACTGAAGACCCAGAAATGAACCCACACACCTATGGTCACTTGATCTTTGACTAAGGAGCTAAAATCATCCAGTGGAAAAAAGATAGCATTTTCAACAAATAGTGCTGGTTCTACTGGAGGTTAGCATGTAGAAGAATGCAAATTGACCCATTCTTAGCTCCTTGTACAAAGCTCAAATCCAAGTGGATCAAGGACCTCCACATAAAACCAGATACACTCAAACTAATAGAAGAAAAATTGGGGAAGAGTCTGGAACACATGGGCACAGGGGAAAATTTCCTGAATAAAACACCAATGACTTATGCTTTAAAATCAAGAATTGACAAATGGAACCTCATAAAATTGCAAAGCTTCTGTAAGGCAAAGGACACTGTCAAAAGGACAAAATGGCAACCAATAGGTTGCAAAAAGATCTTTACCAATCTTACATCTGATAGAGGGCTAATATCTAATATATACAAAGAACTCAAGAAGTTAGACTGCAGAGAACCAAATAACCCTATTTAAAAAGGGGATCCAGACTTAAATAAAGATTCTCAACTGAGGAACATCAAATGGCCACGAAGCTCCTAAAGAGATGTTCAACATCCTTAGTCATCAGGGAATTGCAAATCAAAACAACCCTGAAATTCCACCTCACACCAGTCAGAATGGCTAAGATCAAAAATACAGGTGACAACAGATGCTGACAAGGATGTGGAGAAAGAGGAACACTCCTTCCAATGGTGCCCAACAAGGCCATCCTCTGCTATATATGCAGTTGGAGCCCTGGGTCAGTCCATGTATAGTGTTTGGGTAGTGGTTTAATCCCTGGGAGCTCTGGTTGGTTGACACTGTCATACTTATGGGGTTACAAGCACCTTGCTTTCTCTGACAGTGGCTTGGCCCTCCTCTAGGCCTGTGTGTGAACACTTCTGTAGACCTATTTTCTTTCAGCCAGATCTGGGAACAGAGATCTGCTCCTGGGTTTGTGTGAGCTGAAGCCTCCAGGTAGGTTGCTTGGCTCAGAAGAGTTGGTCTCACCTCTGCTCCCCGGTGCGTTGGTGCTCCTGGTGGCTGGATTTCAGCTCTCGGTGTAGGCAGACACCCAAAGCATCCTGCCCCTGACTTCTCCTAGGTCCCTTTGCCCAGAGGGCACAGATGGCACTAGGTGATTTCCTCTTGGGTCAGGAATGTGGTCAGAAGTAGTTGTCTCCTCTGAGTTCTCAGGATTGTCTGCACTTCTGAGAGTCTAGCTCTCTCCCCCACAGGATTTGGGTGCAGGGAGCTGTGGGACTGGTTCGTTAAGATCCCGGTACAGGCAGAAACCCGACTGCTCCTATATTCCTGTATCCAGAGGCACTCTACAGTTTCCTCTTGGGCCAGGAATGTGAGCAGAAGAGGGCAGAAGTGGGGGATCTCCCCTGAGGTCTCAGGACTGTCCGAAGTTCTGGAAGTTCAGCTCTCTCCCCCATGGGATTTGGGTTGCAGGGAGCTGTGGGATCGGTTCAGTTTGTTTCATTACTTCTTAGAAGGGGGAACAAAATACTCACAGAAGGAAATATGGAGACAAAGTGTGTAGCAGAGACTGAAGGAAAGGCCATCCAGAGACTGCCACATATGAGGATGTATCCCATATGCAGTCACTAAACCCAGTCACTACTGGGGATGCCAAGAGGTCCATGCTGACAGGAGCCTGATATAGCTGTCTCCTGAGAGATTCTACCAGAGTCTGACTAATACAGAGACAGATGCTTGCAACCAACCATTGGACTGAGAACAGGGTCCCCATTGGAGGAGTTAGAGAAAGGACTGAAGTAGCTGAGGGTTTTGCAACCCCATAGGAAAAACGACATAGACCAATCAGAAATCTCAGATTTCCCTGGTACTAATCCACCAACCAGAGGGTCAGCCATGGATGGACCAATGTTTTTAGCCGCATATGTAGCAGAGGATGGCCTTGTTGGGGATCAATGGGAGGAGAGGCCCCTGGTCCTGTCAAGACTCAATGTGCCAGTATAGGTAAATATCAGGGCAGGGAGGTAGGGAGGTGGGGAGGCAGGAGGAAGGGACTGGGTGGGTAAGGGAGCACCCTCATGGAGGCAGGGTGCAGGGGGATGATATAGGGTGTTTCTGAAGGGGAAACCGGGAAGGGTGATAATATTTGTAATGTAGATAAAGAAAATATCCCATAAAAATGAAAAAAAATGACTGTTGGTCCTGGAAGGAGCTGAGACATAATTGTTCCAGAACTATGCTTTGTCACAAGGGAGCATCCAGACTACAATCAGGTCCTGAAGCAGAAGAAACGTACTCTGTATCAAAAAGAGCATGAAGAAGGGAAGAGGCTCCCCTTTAAAACATGAAGAGGGCTTGGTTAGAGGAGTAGCTTAAAGTAATAATGGCAGCTGTCAAATGTAGGGTGATGAGTGGTGGAGACAGAGAAAAGAGCCATTTGCAGGAGGTCTGACTTGTATAAATTGGTAGAGGGAGCTGGCAGAATATTTTATACCATGCAGTTATGTTTGGGATAGCCTACCTGACAAGGGGAATGGGGGAGCCAGGAACTTGTTAGAGCCATAAATTATAGCACAAAATTCACTGCACGGAATAGCTTCTTAATGTCTCAAGGAGAGAGCTGCAGGGTGGGGGCCTAATTTGTTTCAGGCTGTGGAATCTGCCCTCTGAGACTTTTAAAAGCAGCACCATGATCTAACACATACTATAATTTTCTGAAATCTATAAAAGGGAAGCAATGACATAAATAAGAGTTAGTCTTAAAAGAAAGTATGAATTCCAAGGACAATGATTTGTCAATGTAGATTCATGAAATGTGACAAATGTGCATTTGTGTTTGTGGAGGATATAGATGGTGAAGTAAAATATATGTTACTGGAGTAAGGAGCACAGGGGAGAACTTGGTGGTTTCTGCTCAATTTTCCTTATGAACCTAAAACTTCTAAAAATGAATTTTATTTGAAATGTAATCACAATGACTAATTGAGTGATATACAAGATTAGACAAGCTGAACTAGACAATATCCTATCATAGTACCAGCAACATATAAGGTAGCAGAGAACAGAATGCAGTTAAACTAAGGGAGAGTGTTAATAATGCTGCAGATGATGAGAGCATTGATGAAGTATACAGTGTGTATCAAGAGCATATGACTGGCTCCATGGAGAAACTGGATTACTTAGGCACTGCCACTCTGGAAAGCTGTCTGGCAGTTTCTGGCCAAGCTAAAAATGAACTTACCACACAGCCCAGCAATTACATTTTTGGGCATTTATCCCAGAGAAATTAAGACTTATTTCATGAATTTATACACGAACACTCATAGCAGCTTTATTTATACCAGCTCTAAAATGGAAACTATACAAATGTCACTCACCAAGTGAATGGCTAAACAGGCTGTGACGTGCACATGCCACAGTTGCAACATACAACAATTACATACCATAGCAATGCAACAGTTTCATACTATAGCACATGCAACAGTTTCATACCATAGCAATGCAATACTTACATACCATAGCATATACAACAGTTAGAGGGCATGGACCTGATATGCCATCCTTGGGCAAAACATGATGTTATGCTCAGTGAACAAGAGCCAAATTTCAAAAGTATACACACTTCATGATTCCACTGGGACATTTATAAAATAACATTAAAATGGAGAATGGATTTATGGTTGCTGGTGGTAAGGGACAGGCAGAAGGAAGGTCTGTGCCTCTGTAAAAGGCTAACAGAAGGGGTCTTACAGTGACGGAACTAATGAATAAATAAACTGTGCTCTTTACAGAACACATAAGCAAGTACATATATAACTGATAAAAGGCCAATCTACTGATAGTGGATATTTTATTCTAGTTGTATGAGATGTTAACATGGGGGTGCATTGGTCTTACCAGTGGAATTCTTTGTAACCTACTATATGAATCTACAATATGTCAAGATAAATTTTTAATTAATTACAATTGCTAATGCAGTAGAAGTAAGAATGGATGTAACCTTGTTGATAGGGTGTTTGCCTAGGATGCATGAAGCCTTGAGTCCCATCCTCAGCATCACATAAACTGGATGTGGTGGGACAGGGCTTTACTATCAGCACTTAGGAAGAAGAATCGGATTTCAAGATCATCAGCAATAGTGAGTTCAAGACCAGCCCACACTAGATGAGACCTTGTCTCAAAAAAGGAGGTAGAGAATAAAATTGGAACTTCCTAATCAGAAGCCAATATATAAGTTCAGTTACATTAAAGGAATAATTTCAGGAGATCTATTCTCTAACATGGTGATTATTGCTAGTTATATAGTATATTGTTGAAAAATACTTAGAGAATGAATAGATTGTCCTCACCACCAAGATATATGTGTATTTTCATGTTAATTAAATTTGGTAATTTTACAATTTGTATACATACTTCAAAATATATTTTACACAATAGATACAAACAACTCTCTCAGTTTTAAATAATGATACAGACATATTAAAAGTGAATTAATGGTGGTGTGTTGGGATATATAACATGAAGGTGTGTTTTTGTATATTCACAATCGTTGATTCAGCAGAGAGCTAAACACTGGCAGGATCTTTGTATTGTTATTTCTGTGGCCCAACTCTAGCCTCATCTTTTGTAAACATTCATCCTTCCTCACTAGCCTAGAGGCAATCTAGAATTGTATCTGATTGACTGCAGTAAAGAGCTGACAGCCAATAGCTGGACAGGAAGTGGAGGGCGGAACCTACCAGCTGGTGAGCCCACAGACCAAAGCAGTGGTAGAGCTAGCCACGTGGTGGGATGAAGTGCCAGGATTAGTCCATTAAGTTTAGAGTGACTGGGAGAGTGCCCTGGCTATAAGGCCTGAGCTTTACAATAGTAAAAAGTCTCTGTGTCCCTGTTTTCACTGCTGGAAGGTCCACTATGGAGACGGAAATATCAAGAGAATGCAGCTGCAATCTGTTGATATCAGATATAAGGAACTGTAAGGAAAAGAGTACATTTATAATGATAAAAAGAACAATTAAGTGGGAAGATAAAACACCCTAAGCTGCACCAACGAAGAAGGCTTAAAGCAAATACATAAAGCAAAACCCAGCAGATTTTAAAGGAAAGACAAGGTAGCCCCATGTTGGGGTAGGTTTTTAATATTGCTCTTTTGGCAGTGGATAGTAAGGGGTTGAATACAGGATGAATGGAAATCAATAGGGGATAACATAGATAGACATGGACTACTTAAGTCTCTAGGCACAAGCCAGTTCCCCACACAGCTTATTTCCTGCCCACACTCCATAAATCAGAAATTACTAAGCACAATAAGGAATACTGCAATCAGTTAAAAAAAATTTAAACATGTTTCTTAAAAATATCAGGCTCAGCACCGTAGAGAACTCTTAAAAACTATGGAAAGGATACTTTAGCTCGCAGCACTGATGGCTTCTGTAAGTGGTGCCAGTGCGGAAGGATTCAGTTTTCTTTAAGGGGCTGGCCATGGGGAATTTGAACATAAGTATAAGGGCTACACAAATTGTACTTGACTTTTAGATGCTTTTTGTTTGCTTGGTTTTGGTTTGGGTTTTCCTTCTTCCTTTCTTCTTTCTCCTCCTCCTCCCTAACCTCCTTCCCTCTCCTCCTCCTCCTCCTCCTCCTCCTCCTCCTCCTCCTCCTCCTCCTCCTCCTTCCTCCTTCCTCTTCCTCTTTCTTTCTTCTTCTTTTTTTGAGGAAGGTAACAAGAATAAAGAGTGGATCTGGGAGGAGGGGAAGTGAGTGTGATCAGGGTTCATGGTGTAAAGTTCCCAAATAATCAATAAAAATACTATGTAAAAAATTTTTTTTTAAAAAGAATTAGTCTACTATAAATAATTCTGATATAAAGAAAAATCCTATTTTCATAAAGATATTAGTATTTTAATTTTATATTATTCTAGATCTTGTGCTTTTCTAAAGAATTAAAGAATAAATTCTCTCTCAAAAAACAACAATATGGCTCAGGATAAATGTCACAATCAGAGAGTTGGAATGGCCGATGACAATGGAAAGCTATATAGAAAGATATAAATGGGAGGAAGTGTATGGCTGGGAGAAGGAAGAAGAAAAGCTAGCAAAAACCCAAATGAAGATGGAAAAGGTAAAACTGAATAAAGACGTAAGACTTGAGTCTAAGAAGAAAGAAGTGCCTTAATTTCAACTGCAGAAAGGAAAGTCTCCAGGCCAGGTGGCTCAGTGGGTGGGTCCTGCCACCATGCCTGAGTCCAGCTGTGCATCACACGATGGGAGGGAGAGCAGACCCCACGGGTTGTTTTCTGGCCTCCACATAATAAAAGTCTTCAACGTTTTGGAGGGAAAAAGATAGAAACATCTGTAACATTTTATTTCTTTGGGCAAAAATATGTAATTTATACACATAAGCTATCACAAATATCCCATATTTATTGAACTATAGTTCACATACCATATAATTTTGTCATATAAAATGGACCGTCCATTGATTTTAAGTATATTTGCCAAGTTATAAGACATCATGGTTACCTTGAGCACATATTGTCATCTTATGAAGAATCTGTACCATTTTGTTGTCATTCCTAAGCTTCCTCATTCCCCTCCTCGAGTCAACCACTGAACATGAGCGAAGCCAGATAACATGATCTTTCAGACTGAATTCTCACAGGCAACACACACTCTTCTAAGTTCATCCACCCCACAATGTGTCTCAGTGGAGTCTTTATGGCTGTGTGACATCCGCCATATCACTACACATTTGCTTATCAATCAGCAAACGATGGGTCATTTCCACTTTTGACTTTTATCACTAATGCTGCAATGGACATTTGTACAAGCTTTGAGTGAGCATATTTCCGTGTTTTTCTTACTGAAACATGTGTAAATTCCATGTCTTTGAAAAGTAGTCAAAATGTGTTCCAAAGAAATCGTATCATTTTGCCTTCCTACCCGCAGTGTGTAGGTTCTCTTTTATCTCACCTCTGCTGACACTTGCTATTGTCTCGTTTTTATTTGTAGCCAACTTACCAGGTGTGCAGTGTATGTATTCCGGTTTTGATTTGTAGTCCTCTTTGGAAAGAGCTGCTCATGGCTTGTCCACTCCTGTCTCGTTGAATTGTAGGAGTTTGTAGTGCAGTGCCCTGGCTATCAAGCCCTACAGATAAGGATTTATAAATATTTCCTCCTGTTCTGCTGTTTGCCTCGTCAATTTATTGAGAGTCTTCTGAGCCACTGGAGGTTCTGGTCTGCAGTGCTTGCCTAGCAGATGAAAGGAAACAGGACAGTCATCAGCCACCAAATAAATAAATACATAAATAAATAAATTTCTATCTTGATGGAGTCCGACCTGTGCATTTTGTATTTTATTGTATGAGATTTTGGTGTCACATCCAGAACACCCTTGTCATATCTGGCCACCAATTTTAAAATACCCATGCTGATTCTTTTGAATGGTTCATTAAATGATTTAAAGGCTTTTAGAGTCAATTATTTCTCTTCAGCAATCTACTTTTATAGCTATGGAAGATTTTCATAATTATACATTCAATGCCAGCTTTCTTTTGATTCTTTGTTTTCCTAATTATTGCCAAATGCGTTAGATTATACATTTAAAAAGCGCAGAAATAGCACATTGTATTGTGATACAAGCATTCCCCCATGAGCAACAGTGAGCAACATTGGTGCCAAGTGCCTTTATTAGGAACACAGTCTTAACTGATTAAAGACCATATTATATGTCAACTGTAAAATGACATATCTCAGCTTTTCTGCCTCATTTTTTAAATACAGAATTTCACTTTGGCTTGGGTAACAGAACTCTGAAACTTCAAAGACACCTTGAATCTGAAAAGGAGGTCTTATGGTTATGATGCTCTCTTGAAATTCAAGTACCTCTTTGGAACTTGAAGCTGGCTGGAAGTTATGTTCAACATGTATGCAGGGGTCTGTGTGCCACTGTGCATGTGTGGAAGACAAAGGCCAAGTTTCCCTTCTTCCTTACTGAAGCAAGGTCTTGTTTCTGCCTTGCAGCTTACACTACACTAGCTGGTCCACAAGTTTCTGGTCAATTCTCCTGTTTCCACTCAGGGTAGGAGTGCTGGAATTACCAGATACAAGCCACTGTGTCTGGTGTTTTATGTGACTCAGGTCAAGTTCACACTTAATCCACTGAACCATCTCCTGATCATCCATCTTTTGAATTTTATTTTATTTTTGACAGGTCTCTCCCTGCACCTGGGGTTACCTGATTTGGTTGGCCAGGCTGGCTGGCCAGTGAGTTCCAGGATCTTCCTGTCTCTACTCCTCTAATGCTGGGGTTACAGACACGACCACCCTTTCATAATGGGTGCTTTTACATAGGTGCTGGGGTCAGAACTCAAACCCTTGTGCTTATACCACAATTGCTTTGCCCATGGAGCCATCTCAGCAGCCCACATATGAATCATTTATAGCTATCAAATAATTCATAACCTATCTATGATAAATATTTGAACAATATGAAGAACTCTTTTTTAAACTTTATGGTTCTTATTTAAATTGTTATGTGCTTTTCAAGCATTTACTGGTCCCCTAATTTTGAGTGGTATATTATTCAGAATAATAGGGTTATTCCATTACTGTTGTCCACCACTGTCCATTACTGTTGTCTGCCACTGTCCATTACTGGTGACCACAACTGTCCACCACTGTCCATTACTGTTCTCCACCACTGTCCACCACTGTCCATTACTGTTGTCCACCTCTGTCCACCACTGTCCACCAGTGTCCACCAGTGACCACCACTGTTGTCCACCCCTGTCCACTACTGTCCACCACTGTCCACCACTGTCCACTACTGTCCACTAATGTCCACCACTGTCCACCAACATTGTCCACTCCTGTCCACCACTGTCCACTACTGTCCAGTACTGTTGTCCACCAGTGTCCACTACTGTCCACTAATGTCCACCACTGTTGTCCACCCCTGTCCACCACTGTCCACTACTGTTGGCCACCCCTGTCCACCACTGTCCACTACTGTCCGCTACTGTTGTCCACCACTGTCCACTACTGTTCACCAGTGTCCACTACTGTTGTCCACCACTGTCCATTACTGTTGTCCACCTCTGTCCACTACTGTTGTCCACCACTGTCCATTACTGTTGTCCACCTCTGTCCACTACTGTCCATTAATGTTGTCCACCACTGTCCACCAGTGTCCATTACTGTTCTCCACCAATGTCCACTACTGTTGTCCACCATTGTCCACCACTGTCCACTACTGTTGTCCACCACTGTCCACTATTGTCCCCTACTGTTGTCCACCACTAATCCATTAGTGTTGTCCACCACTGTTCACCACTGTTCACTGTCCACTGTCCACCATTGTCCACTACTGTTGTGCCTTCTCACTGTAGACTGTAAAACAATCTCTGCTGTGCTTTGTCAAATTGAGAGTAATCAACTCTCACAGAATAAAGTGGAAACCTAAGACGTGGTCCTCCTACCTCAGAGAATTTGCCTTCTCTTTGTAGAGCCCAATGGCACACGTGGTGATATTTAAAAAGAAACACGCATTTACCATGAAGGGTCTAACTTAGGAGGCTGAGCTGCTCTAGACCTCTGCAGGAAAAGAGGGTAAGGTCTGGCTAGAGAGGCTGATGGAGACCAGTACCACCTAGGTGAAACCAGTGTTGTGAACACATGTTCCACGCGCCTGAGGGTGAGCTATGCCGGTTGCTGGAAGCAGAACTGTGTGCTGTGAATAGCTGGATGTTCAGGTGAGGGCTTGTGTGGAAGCTGGCATTGGTAATGTAGTCAACTGCAGAGAAACATATAGGTGGTAAATAGATCTGAATGACCAGAGGTGGTGGGAAATTTTATTCTATTTTATACAAATTTTAATACACCAAAATATTTGCTTTCGACCCAGCACTTAGCGTCCTTGTTCAGTGGCTGGCTGCTGCTGTTTTCGGTAGGATTAAAACATGCGGATAAGACCCGGTTTTTAACGTTCCATTTCTAGACCTCTAACTAATTTTTAAGGTAATCTGGACTGGTCTCCCTCCCTTTAGAACTGCAAAGCCAGGAAACCAGATATGAATGAACAATTCCCCAACCTGTATTAATTGTGGTAGACACCTCAACGCATTCATCTGAGTCCCTTCTAAAAACATACTTCAGTGCCTGTGTTTTTTGTTAATGTTTTCCTTTAAATTGGCTTGCCCCTTCCTTATTCATTAAATAAAGACCCTCACAAGACTATAAGATACTAAAATAATTGTCATTAATATACTTGAAAAACAAAGCTAACCTGCATGAAATTAGTCAGGGGTTTCCTGCCTCAGGTGGGCACTCCTAGGGCAGACAAACGCCTAGAAAGGAAGCTAGTGAAGGGCTTGGCCTACTTCCTTTCTACTAAATCCGTGCAGCTCAGACTGGCCTTGGCCTCTCTCCTGGTTGCCCTCCTCTGCTTCCTTCCTGCTCAGATTACTGGCACAAACCGCCACACTGGGCTATGACCTAATAAGTATTTTTTTTATTTTATTCATTATTTGTATGTATATAGTTTATGTGTGTGTATGTGTGCACATACATACATACATACATACATACATACATACATACATACATGGACAAGATATGTGTGGAGATCAGAGGACAACTTTCAGGAACTGGGTTCCTCTTTTCCCTGTGGGTTCTCCAAATCCAAAGTGTTAGGATGTGCATGCATCACAGGCTCTTACCCGTGGACCTATCTCACTGGCCTTGACCCAGTTATTTCTAAAACCCAGTATCTGGTTGCTTTCTCACTTTAATCAAGTATTATTCCCAGGGTAGGTTTGGCAAATGTATGTGAAACAAAGCTGAGCAGATGAGTAAATCAATTAATATATCAGCATTACCCCACCCCATCCCACCCCAACCTGCCCCCACCTGGCCCCACCCACCCCTCCCCCACCTGGCCCCGCCCCACCCTGCCACCTATCATTTTACAAGTATTAAGACTATTTAAAGAAAATATTTCCTTTTACAGATTCACCTTTTTGGAGTTCTGCTGGCCATTTTAGGAAACCTGGTTATCAGCATTTCCCTAAATATCCAGGTAAGTAAAACTCTACTTTTCTGACTGTAGCTTGATCTGGGAATGTCACACACCTGTCACAAATTAGGGCATGCTCCTTTCTGTAGCAATTTCACCCATAAAAACAGAAGAAAAATAATAAAAAATCATATTTTGTGATCCAACTGTAGAATGCAGGTCTTGAAGAAGGTAGGATATATGGTAGGAGCTGAACTGAAACTAGAATTGCTGATGACGGTAAAGTAAAAACTGAATAAATATGAACTTCAAACCATACCATAGATTCAGTCCAAATTGCAAATCATTTCATGAGTCAGTGTGAAAAAGAATCAAACCAGTATAGTTTCTAAAGCTGCTGAATTAAAATAGATCTGAATGTCGAAATATCTCCCTGAACATTTGTTATACTATGTATTGAAAATGTTTTCTTTTACTCTGCTCTGTTTGAGTTTTAATTTTATTCATATTTTATACAAATTTTAATACACCAAAATATTTGCTTTCTGACCCACAAACATTGTGCCACACTTAGAAAGGCGTTCCTTGTTCAGTTTGTTGCTGCTGCTGCTGCTGTTTTCTGGTACTAGGGATTAAGGTTAGGACCTTGTGCACACTGAGCTCCAGCTCCAGCCATAAGACTTCGAGTTTTTAACGTTCCATTCTAGACCTCTAACTAATTTTAAGGTAATCTGGACTGGTTCACTGGTTCTTGTAAACTCAATAGGCTTGGTTATCATGGTATTGGTACGAACCTAGGGGAACTGCCCATATGGTCATGATTTTTTTGATCCGTCAATTGCATTTTCAGCAAATGGTGCGGTTCAACTGGTTTTGCTTTGTTTTGTGTACAGTGTCCAAGTGGGATAAAACCCAGACACCGTGTGGAACACATGGGCTCTACAAAACACCAATGACTATACCCCAAAACTACAAAAGCACAAAAGGACACTTGGTATATATATTTAAAATCCAAAATATACAAAGAACTCCAAAAGTTAAATATTCAAGCCAAAGATGCTAGGAATAATGAATGAGTTTGTCTGCCACAATTCCCAGCAACTTGCTGTATTAATTGTGGTAGACACCTCAACGCATTCATCTGAGTCCCTTCTAAAAACATACTTCAGTGCCTGTGTTTTGTTAATGTTCTTCTGGAATCTAGAATTACTTTAAATTGGCATAGTGCTCTAAGTACCCACAAGCTCTTACCTCCACAAGCTCCTTACTTATAGTAACGATGATATATTTTAGAGTTGTTGTAAGGGGGAAAAGAGTGTTCTTAAATAAAATGACCCTCAAGACTATAGAATGGTATAGAAATAATTGCTTCTGCTATTAATATACTTGGGACAAAAACAAAGCCGTAACAGTCTGCAAGTAAATTAGAAAGCTCCGATGTAATACTGTGAGACGTGGGACTCGGTTGTACATGCCTTTAATCCTAAGACTTAGGAGGCAGAGGCAGAGGAATCTCTGAAGGTTGAGGCCAACTTGGTCCAATAATGCCAGGTGCCAGGCCAACCAGGGCTACATTAGCGAGAATCTGCCTCAAAATAAAATCTGACAACAAGTTTAATTGGATCCAATTATTTTTTCCTATGTATATTCGATTTGCTTCTAGAAATGTTCTTCTTCATTCATTTGAAAACCCAAAAAGCCATACTTTTGAAATTGTGCTTTGGCTGGAGTGAAACCCGCAGTAGCCAGGAGGCTGGCAACCGCCAGCCTATGGCTTGCCCCATCAGTCTGTCGCACCTGGGCTGCATGTCCAGTTACAGGTGGGTATGAAATCCATCCCCTGGCCAATTAAATGTTCTAAAATAGAAGAATTAGTTAAAAAAGACGAAGATGTCTTCCTCATTCACTGGAATTGTGCTCACATAGGACTCCGTCCTAATCTCTATTGTGCCTGCACAGCACCGCGTTAGCCACACAGAAGCATGTTTTCCACAGCTTTTCCATGATACTTGAAGATGATGTTCTCTACATGGAAGCCTTAACAAGTTCAGCTTATTAAGTGTCACTTTAATGTTGTACTAGCTTTGTTTTTAAAACAATATATTTTTATTAATTTGTTTATAGAATTTGCTATAACATATGAAGATGCTGATATCTAGCTCTGACTCCTCTCCCCTATGTCGTACACTTCGTTGTCTTCCACCCTCCTCATTCTCTCTTACAGCAAATGCTCTAGTCTTCTTTTTTTTAATTCTTTTTTATTGGATTTTTTTTTAATTTAGATCTCAAATGTTATTCCCTTTCCCGGTTTCCCCCATAAGCCCTCTATTGCATCCCTATCCCCCTTCTATAAGGGTGCTCCCCCCTCCAACCTGCCTCCCTTCACCTCCTCACCCTGACATTCTCCTACACTGAGGGCTCCAGCTTTGCCAGGACCAAGGGCTACTCCTCCCATTGGTGCCCATCAAGGCCGTCCTCTGCTACATATGCAGCTGGAACTGTGGGTCTGTCCATGTGTACTCTTTGGGTGGTGGTTTAGTCTCTGGGAGCTCTGGTTGGTTGGCATTGTTGTTCTTATGGGGTTGCAAGCCTCTTCAGCTCCTTCAATCCTTTCTCTAACTCCTCCAACTAGGACCCTGTTCTCAGTTCAATGGTTGGCCGGTAGCATTTGCCTCTGTATTTGTCATGCTCTGGCTGAGCCTCTCAGGAGACAGCTATATCAGGCTCCTGTCCACGTACACTTCTTCACTTCATCAATATTGTCTAGTTTTGGTGGCTGTGTATATATGGGCCACCTGTGGGGCAGGCTCTGAATGACCATTCCTTCAGTCACTGCTCCAAACTTTGCCTCCATATCCCCTCCTATGAATATTTTTGTTCCCCCTTTTAAGAAGGAGTGAAGCATCCACACTTTGGTCATCCTTCTTCTTGAGCTTAATGTGGTCTGTGGATTGTATCTTGGGTAATTCAAGCATTTGGGCTAATAGCCACTTATCAATGAGTGCACACCAAGTGTATTTTTCTGTAATTGGGTTACCTCACTCAGGATATTTTCTAGTTCTATCCATTTGCCTATGAATTTCATGAAGTCATTGTTTTTGATAGCTGAGTAGTACTCCGTTGTGTAGATGTACCACATTTTCTGTATCCATTCCTCTGTTGAAGGACATCTGGGTTCTTTCCAGACTTCTGGCTATTATAAATAAGGCTGCTATGAACATAGTGGAGCATGTGTCTTTGTTGTATGTTGGAGCAACCTTTGTGTGTTTTGTTTTGTTTTAAGACAGGGTTTCTGAGTGTAGCTCTGGCTATCCTGGAGCTTGCTCTTCAGAACAAGCTGGTCTTGATCTCAAAGAGATCCATCCACCTGCTTCTGCCTCCTGAGTACTGGGAATAAAGGCAAGTGCCGCCACTGCCTGACATTATACTATGTTCTTGATCTCTTTTGGATTATGTAGAAACATTTATAGTGCAGTTATATTTTGTTTTTATGTTAAGCTGACAATACATGTAGTTGGATCACTGCTATCTGATCACGAAGTCATAAATTTAGCCCATCTTTGACATTAAAAATTAAATGTTAATTATTCTGAATTACCATGAGAATGTGTAGTTTTACAGTGATGTCACATTTATTCCCTTTCAAAATTCACATGACTACGCACATTTAGAGATGAGCAAAAGAACAAAAATTACAGTTAACAAGAAGGATAAATTCTGTAAGCCTTGTTAAAAACTCATAAAACATCTTTCGAGTTTTACTCTTTATCTGCTGCTATGGAAACAGCATATTTCTAAATTTCTGTGAATTTAGAATCTTCACTGAAATAGAAACAACTTGATAGTCATTGTGAATGACTAGATCAAGCCCAAATTTTGTATTTCTTCAAAGCATCATTTGGCACTTGCAATGAAGTGTAGCTTAAACTGAAATAACATATATATACAGACAGAATTCCATTTTATTTTGGAAGCCTCTTCTTGCCTTAAAACTTTTAAAATATTTAAGATTGTATTATATTAAATCATAATATAGTAAATATATAGTAAATAAAACTATAGTATAGTAAGATTGTATTACAGTAAATATATAGATATAACGAATACTTATTTCACTTTCTAGAAGTTGTTGAGTCTCCATATTGAGGCCTAAGGAGATGGTTCTGTGGGGGAAAGTGCACATCTACTTCACAGGCATGAGTTTGGATCCTCAGAACCCTTGTAGAAGCAGGGTAGAATAGCACTTGCCTGTAAGCTCGGCACAGTGGGACAGAGACACGCAGGTCCCGAGGACTCACTGACCAGCCAGTCTAGCTGAAGCATGAACTCCAGGTCTAGTGAGGGACTATGTCATAACAAAATAAGATAGACAGTGGGAGAGGAAGACACTGTGTTGTCCTCAGGCCTCCACATATGTAGCACCACACATGTTTCACACATGCATGCATCACATATGCATACACATATAAAAAAATTCCACATGCTGATACTATACTGAAGAGGCACGATTTACACAACCATTTACCATTTTTCCCATCCCAATAAATGAAGCTGGGCATGTTGCATAGTCTATTTTGTTGACTATAATACATGGAGAGATAGCGTGGACTTAAGAGTGAATACCCAGAAGAGGGCTGTGTACACCACAGAGTATTGACTCTGATTACCTTACGTTCTCCTCGCTCTTGGAAAATTGTAGTAGAGATGGCTAAGATGAGAATTCCCAAGTTGCGAGACATGGGCAGGGACACGTCAAAGACAGACAAGGAAGCTGTGAATCTGATTGTGTCACTGTGCTTGCTCCAAGCTCTCATTAATAACGAGGAACTCAAGTTTTCCACCCTGCCACTTAGTGTATCCCTTCTGAGTCCCCACTCCACCGCAATCCCTCTGCCTGGATGACGACTTTTTAAAATGATGTATCCTACTCTCTTGTCTACTCTGAGTCTCAGCACTTATACTGGAGATCATCTTCAGCTTCCTCCTTCTGTCCATTAAAATTATCCAAAGAAGTGAGTTTATAGCCTCAGAAACAAATCATTTCTCCCTCTGCCATGTTTATACACAGCAGTATATGCTCATAGACGCTGTCCACACCTCTCCAGCTGCAAGTGAAGTGTGTGGATGATGGGGGTTGGACTCAAAGCAAGATTTCCCCTGAGCAACAAACAGTCCAGGATGCTAGAGACTTCCGGTGTGGAAGAGAAACAAACAAATAGCTGTGTCAGCAGACGACCAGGAAGATGTTTCTAGACTTTGCTGACGTTTCCTCACCTTTTCTTCTTGGAAACTTTAGAAAAGATACGAAACATCCCTTTCAATTTGAAAAACCAAATAGCATATGCTATCATTCTACTTTATATTATTGCATTATATAGTATATATTTTATAATTATACTTTATTATTTTTTCCATCTTTATTAAATTAGTATTTCTTATTTATATTTCAAATGTCATTCCCTTTCCCGGTTTCCATACCAACATCC
>NC_046154.1:208285065-208310064 GCF_011064425.1 Rattus rattus | reverse complement strand
TATGTTGACATTTACTATGAATGACCTAGACTTTATTGTCTTCCTTTCTAAATGTATTTGACCATTTATATTGCTCTGAAATAGTGTTTTGAGGAGTGTTTTATACTTGGGAAATGCCTGATGTTTAATGGGCTTGCTGTGAAAAATACAGCCTTTATCTCAGGAAGCTACTATTTGCTACAAGTCTCTTGGAGACACTTATGCATGAAGCACCTAAGCCTGGAATCAGGCTGACTTGTTTGCTGTCTCCTCAATCTACCACATCAAGACAGATTACTATTTTTTTTTAATAAAAATTCTAAACTTTAGTATTGTAATTCCCAGGGTTTGTGTTTGTCTTGACTTGACTTCTGAGAGCCTTCAGCTTTAAAAGTTTCAGCTAACCTGACTCCAAACAGTTCTTTTGGGTACTGCATTATCTCTTGGTTGATGAGAATCCAAGGCCTACTCTCTTGGAATACTGGAATAATGAACTGTATTACTTAACACTAGGGGAGCAATCGAGTCCAGATTCCCCAGACTCAGGTCTGAAGTAGTCCCGGACACACCATCAGAAAGTCTTTCCATCTTGAGACTGCTCTGAAATCAAAATGGCACTCTGTCCTCTCAACTAGAATGGCACTTCACTTGGCTGGATTCCTATTCTAGACAAATGAATGCAACCATGATGATCTTGGAACGGGGTGAGAAGAAGGAAATTAAGTGGCCTCTGTCTCACTATCGACCTAGGGAAACCATTGTAGGTACTTAACATATCAAGTTACTGGTCTCTGGGGGAGTACTGAGTAGTTTACTGTAGTTTGTATTTTGATGATGTTATGATCTTAGCCTAAATTAATGTGGTTTTCACAGACTATTAGATTTGATACATTTGATGACTGATACAGAAGAGGAAAACACTATAGTTTTTGGCTAGGTGAAGGAAAGAGAGGAGTCTGGTGTTCGTTTTCTTTCTTCCTTTTTTTTTTAAAGAAAAATAATCATTAAACTAATTTAAAATTATTAATCCACTAAGAATCAGAGCAGGGTGCCAAAGCCTGTCAGTGAGTTAATTACTAATGGCCGATGAGTCCTTGTGGACAGGCTTTTGTTGAGGCTAGTGGGAAAAGCTTCATGGCCAGGGAGCAACGTTTGGCAATAAGTTAGTCCAGCTTGTTTCCACATGGCTCAAGTCTTCATTTGTTCCATCACAAACACAAACGTTCATTTGTTTGAAGCAGGGGAAAAATAAATTATGTTCCTTCTCACAACCCGACAATTTAATTTTTAGCATGCACATATGTTAACGTTGAGAAAATACCTCTAGCTTCTGGTTTCTGCCTGTGCCCAGTACTGACCCAGTCCCAAAGCTCTCAGTCCCCAAATCCCCTGGGGGAGAGAGCTGGACTCTCAGAAGTTTGGACAATCCTAAGAGCTCAGGGGAGACCACCACTTCTGTTCACATTCCTGACCCAAGAGAAACCCTCCTAGTGTCCTCTGGACACGGGAACCTAGGTGCAGTCAGGGACAGAATCCTTCCGATTTTTGTCTGTGCCTGGAGCTGACCCTGTGACATGGCTCTTTGTATCCAGATCTCACTGGGGGAAAGCCGGTCTCCAGGAGTGCTGACATACAGGCTTACAGGAGGGTTAAGAGACAGCAAGACCAGCTAACACCAGAGACAACCTGATGGTAAAAGGCAAGTGCAGGAACTTAAGCAAAAGAAACCAAGGCTACGTGGCATCCTCAGAACCCAGTTCTCCCACCACAGCAAATACTGGATATCCAAACACACTGGAGAAGCAAGATTTGGATTTAAAAATCACATCTCATGATGATGATAGGGGACTTCAAGAAGGACATGAATAACTCCCTTAAGGAAATACAGGACAACACAGGTAAACAAGTAGAAGGCCTTAAAGAGGAAACACAAAAACTCCTTAAAGAATTACAGGGAAGTACAACTGAACAGGTGAAGGAATTGAACAAAACCGTCCAGGATTTAAAAATGGAAATAGAAGCAAAAAAGAAATCACAAAAGGAGACAATCTTAGAGACAGAAAACATAGGAAAGAAATCAGGAGTCATAGAAGCAAGTATCACCAACAGAAGAATACAAGAGATAGAAGAGAGAATCTCGGGGCAGAAGATACCATAGAAAACAATGACACAACCATCAAAGATAATGTGAAACACAGAAAACTCTGTACTGGCTGGTTTTGTGTGTCAATTTGACACAAGCTGCAGTTATCACAGAAAAAGGAGCCTCAGTTGTGGAAATGCCTTCATGAGATCCAGCTGTAAGGCATTTTCTCAACTAGTAATGAAAGGGGGAGGACTCACTGTGGGTGGTGCAGTACCTGGGCTGATGGTTTTGGGCTCTATAAAAAAGCAAGCTGAGCAAGCCGGGGGAAGCAAGCCAGTGACATCCCTCCATGGTCTCTGTTTCAGCTCTTGCTTCCTGACTTGCTTGAATTCCAGTCCCGACTTCCTTAGATGAAGAACAGCAATATGAAAATAAGCTGAATATTGAATTACCCTAGATGCCTAGAACAAATGGAAACTCAAGACGGATGATCAAAATGTGAAGGCTTCACTCCTTCTTTAAAAGAACAAGAATACCCTTGGCAGGAAGAAGAGAGGCAAAAAGATTAAAACAGGACTGAAGGAACACCATTCAGAGCCTGCCCCCATGTGGCCCATACATATAGAGCCACCCAATTAGACAAGATGGATGAAGCAAAAAAGTGCAGACCCGACAGGAGCCGGATGTAGATCGATCCTGAGAGACACAGCCAGAATACCAGCAAATACAGAGGCGAATGCCAGCAGCAAACCACTGAACTGAGAACAGGACCCCGTTGAAGGAATCAGAGAATGAACTGGAAGAGCTTGAAGGGCTTGAGACCCCATATATGTACAACAATGCCAAGCAACCAGAGCTTCCAGGGACTAAGCCACTACCTAAAGACTATACATGGACTGACCCTGGGCTCTGACCTCATAGGTAGCAATGAATATCCTAGTAAGAGCACCAGTGGAAGGGGAAGCCCTGGGTCCTGCTAAGACTGAACCCCCAGTGAACTAGACTGTCGGGGGGGGAGGGTGGGGAGGGGAACACCCATAAGGAAGGGGGGGAGGGAAGGGGATGTTTGCCCGGAAACCGGGAAAGGGAATAACACTCGAAATGAACATAAGAAATACTCAAGTTAAAAAAAAAAAAAAAAAAAAAAGAAATCCCAAGAAAGTGATGAGCTAAATAAATGTTACAGTAGCAATAAATCGTGCATTTGCCAAGCACCACACAGTACTTTTTCATATTTCCATCATTATTTTACCGCTGAGGAATATTGAAAGACAGGAGGCCAAGACTGATGAAGCACTACAACGAAAAATTCTATAAGCCCTCGGCAAACCCTTCTCTAATCTGCCAACTCTTCTCATTCGTCAATGTTGATGCCCATTTTTTCATAGTCCAGCTTGCCAGCATCCAAGGCCCTCTGTTTTGTGACCCAAGCACAGAATAACCAGCTGTAAATATCAGATTCTCCAGAATGAGAAGAGAAGACAGAGCAAATTTTTTTTGCTACAATAGGAGTATCCTCTACTGCTGATGAACCAGATCAAAAAGAAAGAAAGAAAAGAAAGAAAGAAAGAAAGAAGAACCAAATCAAAGAGAATATTCATATTTATTTGCAATATATGTGTTATTCTCATGCACTTATGCTTTATTCTATGTGTTCTGCGTCAGAAAATCATGACTCATTTCTGTCTCAAGAATGGTGTGCCTCTCTACTCCCGTCATATGAGCTGCTACTCTCTCCATTGCGGGAAGCATTGCTGATTCTCACTCTACACCGTTCAATGGGTAGTCACTCCCAAATTGTATTACCTATAAACTTCAGATTGGTCATTCTTTCCAAAATAACTACCATAAAATGTATGCTTAAATTTTAGGGTTTTATTTCTACTATTGACTCATGTCAACTGAAAAATACAGACATTTCTAAAGTCAAAAAAAAAAAAAAAAAAAAAAAAGAAAATAAGCTGAATAAACCCTTTCCTCCCCTACTTGCTTTTTGGTAATGATGTTTGTGCAGTAATAGGAACCCCGACTAAGACAAGCTCCTAACACAAAACATCCAGGAAATCTAGGACACAATGTGAAGATCAAACCTAAGGATAATAGATATAGAAGAGAGAGAAGACTCCTAAATTAAAGGGCCAGCAAATATCTTCAACAAAATTATAGAGGAAAACTTCCCTACCATAAAGAAAGAGGTGCCCATAAACAGACAAGAAGCCTACAGAACTATAAATAGAAAAGAAATTCCTCCCGTCACATAGTAGTCAAAACACCAAATGCACAAAACAAACAAAGAATATTAAAAGCAGTAGGGGAAAAGGTCAAGAAACATATAAAGGCAGACCTATCAGAATTACACCAGACTTCTCACCAGAGACTATGAAAGCCAGAAGATTCTGGGCAGATGTCATACAGACCCAAAGAGAACACAAAGCCAGCCCAGGGACTATATCCAGCAAAACTCTCAATTAACATAGATGGAGAAACCAAGATATTCCATGACAAAATCAAATTTACACAATATCTTTCTACAAATCCAGTGGTAAAGAAGGATAATAGACGGAAAATGCCAAAACAAGGATGGAAACTATACCCTAGAAAAAGCAAGAAAGTAAGCTCCTTGCAACCAAACCAAAAGAAGAAAGTCACATAAATATAATTTCACCTCTAACAACAAAAAGAACAGGAAACAACAATCACTATTCCTCAATATCTCTTAACATCAATGAACTCAATTCTCCAATAAAAAGACATAGATTAACAGACTGGAAACATAAAGAGGACCCAGCATTTTGCTGCATGCAGGAAACACACATCAGGGACAAAGAAGGACACTACCTCAGAGTAAATGGAAAACAACTTTCCAAGCAAGTGGCCCAGCGGAACAAGCTGGAGCTGCCATTCTAATATCAAATAAAATTGACTTTCAACCAAAAGTTATTAAAAAGATAAGGAAGGACACTTCATATTCATCAAAGGAAAAAATCTACCAAGATGAACTCTCAATCCTAAATATCTATGCTCCAAATGCAAGGCACCTACATTCGTAAAAGAAACCTTACTAAAGCTAAATCACACATTGTATCTTACACAATAATAGTGGGAGATTTCAACAGTCGACTCTCATCAATTGACAGATCATAGAAACAGACACTAAACAGAGACCTAGAGAAACTAACAGAAGTTATGAACCAAATGGATTTAACAGATATTTATAAAATATTTCATCCTAAAACAAAAGAATATACTTTTTTCTCAGCACCTCATGGTACCTTCTCCAAAACTGACCATATAATTGGTCACAAAACAGACTTCAACAGTTACAAAAAGATTGAAATAATCTCATGCATCCTATCAGATAACCATGGACTAAGGCTGGTCTTTAATAACAACAAAAAGGACAGAAAAGCAAATTCAATGCAATCCCCATCAAAATACCAATCCAATTCTTCAGAGAGTTAGACAGAACAATTTGCAAATTCATCTGGGATAACAAAAAACCCAGGATAGCTAAAACTATCTTCAACAATAAAAGGACTTCAGGGGGAATCACTATCCCTGAACTCAAGCAGTATTACAGAGCAATAGTGATAAAAATTGCATGGTATTGGTACAGAGACAGACAGATAGACCAGTGGAATAGAACTGAAGACCCAGAAATGCACCCACACACCTATGGTCACTTGATTTTTGACAAAGGAGCCAAAACTATCCAATGGTAAAAAGATAGCCTTTTCAGCAAATGGTGCTGGTTCAACTGGAGGTCAGCATGTAGAAGAATGCAGATTGATCCATGCTTATTACCCTGTACAAAGCTAAAGTCCAAGTGGATCAAGGACCTCCACATCAAGCCAGATACACTCAAACTAATAGAAGAAAAGGTGGGGAAGCATCTTGAACATATGGGCACTGGAGAAAGTTTCCTGAACAAAACACCAATGGCCTATGTTCTAAGATCAAGAATCGACAAATGGGATCTCATAAAACTGCAAAGCTTCTGTAAGGCAAAGGACACTGTGGTTAGGACAAAACAGCAACCAACAGATTGGGAAAAGATCTTTACCAATCCTACAACAGATAGAGGACTTATATCCAAAATATACAAAGAACTCAAGAGGTTAGACCGCAGGGAGACAAATAACCCTATTAAAAAATGGGGTTCAGAGCTAAACAAAGAATTCACAGTTGAGGAATGCCGAATGGCTGAGAAACACCTAAAGAAATGTTCAACATCTTTAGTCATAAGGAAAATGCAAATCCAAACAACCCTGAGATTTCACCTCACACCAGTGAGAATGGCTAAGATCAAAAACTCAGGTGACAGCAGATGCTGACGAGGATGTGGAGAAAGAGGAACACTCCTCCATTGCTGGAGGGACTGTAGACTGGTACAACCATTCTGGAAATCAGTCTGGAGGTTCCTCAGAAAATTGGACATTGAACTACCTGAGGACCCAGCTGTACCTCTCTTGGGCATATACCCATATGATGTTCTAACATTCAACAAAGACACATGCTCCACTATGTTCATAGGAGCCTTATTTATAATAGCCAGAAGCTGGAAAGAACCCTGATGCTCTTCAATAGAGGAATGGATACAGTAAATGTGGTACATCTACACAATGAAGTACTACTCAGCTATCAAAAACAATGACTTCATGAAATTCATAGGCAAATGGATCATCAAATATCCAGAGTGAGGTAAACCAATCGCAAAGAAATACACATGGTTTGCACTCACTGATAAGTGTATATTAGCCCAAAAGCTCAAATTACCCAAGATACAATCCACAGACCACCTGAAACTCAAGAAGGAGGAAGACCAAAGTGCGGATGCTTTAGTCCTTTTTAAAAGGGGGAACAGAAATATGCATAGGAGGAGATAAGGAGACAAAGTTCAGCGCAGAGACTGAAGGAATGGTCATTCAGAGCCTGCCCCACCTGGGGATCCAGCCACCAAACCCAGACAATATTGATGATGCCAAGAAGTGCATGCTGACAGGAGCCTGATATAGCTATCTCCTGAGAGGCTCAGGCAGAGAATGACAAATACAGAGGCAAATGCTAGCAGCAGCAAACCATTGAACTGAGAATGGGGTCCCCATTGGATGAATTAGAGAAAGGATTGAAGGAGCTGAAGGGGCTTACAACCCCATAAGAACAACAATACCAACCAACCAGAGCTCCCAGGGACCAAACCACTACCCAAAGAGTACACATGGACAGACCCATGGCTCCAGGTGCATATGTAGCTGAGGATGGCTTTGTTGGGCACCAATGGGAAGAGAAGCCCTTCTTCCTGCCAAGGCTTGGAACTGTGGTGTAGGGGAATGTCCGGGAAGGGAGGTGGGAATGGGTGGGTGGTTGGGTGGGGGAGCATCCTCATAGAAGAAGGGGGATGGTCGATGGGATAGGGGATTTATGGTGGGAAAACTGGGAAAAGGGATGACATTTGAATTATAAATAAAAAAATCCAATATAAAAAAAAAAGAAAGAAAACACCACTAGCTACTCTTTCCCCTGGTTGTTTTTCATCTAAAGGAACAACAACAACAACAACAGCAACAACAACAAAAAACAAAAACCCTGTATTCTTAGTTTTTAACCGAAAGAGCAAAAGAAATGCAGGCAGAAGGAAAAATACACATTACTGGATGAGGTGGGAGAAGCTTTTCTGGACTTCCTGTGTGATCAAGTTAGCACATCTCAGGTCATTGCTTGCTGAGGGAGAGCATGGGACAGATGGCTTACCACATTCTCCCACCAATAACACAACATTGAAGGGAAGAACCTCTGTCAACTGTGGTGTGAAACAAAGTTTACTTAGGTGTGCCATCCCCACCAATGCACTCCGTTAAAGGACATCCCAGGCCACAGGCCAGAGCTGAGGGGCTTTACTCAGGAGTGTCCTGAAGTTCCTCTGATCATTTGAGTATGTGGTACTGGCTGTAGTAGTCATAAAAGCAATGGCTAACATTTTCAGTACTTATTATGTGACAGGCCCTGTTCTAAGAATTTTAGTATACATTTATTCATATGTAATAGAAACGGACTTTTAAAGATGAGGAAATTAAGACTTAAAGAATGTATTTAAATAACTGCCCATGTTGTATGGCTTTAGGGACATATCCTAGACCAATGTTCCTGCTTTGTCAGGTTGCCATGGTTACAACACTGTTCTGTCACCTGCCAGTTATGTGACCCTGGAAAAGTTACTTAATCTCTCTGAGATCCAGTTTGCTTCTTGAAATAGGTTGTTTCCACAGTTAAATAATATATTCAATGTAAATAATATATTCAATGTATATTCAATAGTACCTAGGAAAAAGAAATGTTTAAGAGATGCTGGCTGCTGCTAACACACATACATCAAAAAGCTCAGGATTAGGATGAGGCTTGATGTTTTATGGTGTGTGCTGATGAAGGTAGGTGCCCCCGCCCTTCATGTTAGAGTTGTAGATTACCTCTCGGGTCTCTTGGGAATGATGCTGAGCACAGTAATTATGTTCATTACAGTGAGAGATATTCATGTTTCTCAACATCAGAAAGAATACACTACCACACAGTGTAAGTGCACAGAGCAAAGTTGACTCTATGGGAGGAAGATTGCTTTTTTGCTTTTAGTAATGGCCAGTTGATCTGAGATTTTAAGTGACAATTATATCACGAGAATATGTCGGTGTTTCTATCTTACCAGTCCCAGTAGTTAGGGTCCCATTTGCTCACTTCAGTGTTCCATAGGAAGCGGCTGCAGTACGGGCATGAAGAGGAGCTTACTACACTTCTTCATTCTTTTTTGAAAAAATTTAAAATGTATTTTATGTTTGTAAATCTCTTGGCTGCATGCATGTCTGTGTCCTTCAAAAGGGTGTCAGACCCCTGGGAGCTGGAGCTGGGGATGGTTGTAAGCCGCCGTGTGGGTGTTGGCACTTGAACCAGGGTCCTCTACAAAAGCAACACGTTTAACTGCTGAGCAAACTGAACTACCGAACCACCCGTCTGGTTCCACCAATTCTATACTTTGCTCACATTTGTCGTGTTGGTTACTGAGTTCCTGAATGCCACTCTATGTCCTACACCCGGTCTATGCCAGTGTTTCCAGTCAGAATAGTTCAGGCAGTCTTCCACGGATGCTCACAGGTTAACCTGATCTACAGTCCCTATCTGACACTCTCTTCCTTGGTGAGTCTATGTTGTGTCAAGTCAACAGTTAAAAGTGCACAACACAAGTCCTGACTACAAATAATTTACCTTCAATGATAAATTATATAAATAAATATGCTTTTCAAGTCATATGTATAATACTGGTATATGCATTATCTTTGCTTTTGGCTGTGGATGTGACCAGCTGCTTCAACTGCCCAGCAGTGATGAACTGTAGTGTGGATTTGTTACCCAAGGAAACGGTCTCTCCCTTCAAGTTGTGTTTGTCTACATATCTTAAGCTGAGCAATAGAAAAGAGACCAGAAGAAGATTTCAATCACAGGTACCTCTTTATCACTATTAGTCAAGGCAGGACAGGAAGCCTTTATTGCTCACCTATACAATCTTATTAAATTGGGTAAATTTAGTCAGCAACCACCCATTAACTATAAAAGATGGCAGGCATCAGATGAAAGGATTTGAAGTTTCCCTATGACAGTTGATAAACAAGAAAAAATAATACTCAGCTATCAAAAACAATGACTTCATGAAATTCATAGGCAAATGGAATGAACTAGAAAATACCATCCTGAGTGAGGTAACTCAATCACAGAAAAGCATACTTGGTATGCACTCATTGATAAGTGGATATGAGCCCCAAAACTCAAATTACCCAAGATGCAATCCACAGACCACAGGAAGCTCAAGAAGGATGACCAAAATGCAGATGCTCCCACTCCTTCTTAAAAGGGGAAAAATATATATACAGCTGCCAAAACTAGATAAGATTGATGTAGCTAAAAAATGCATGCTGAAAGGGACCGGATATAGATCTCTCCTGAGAGACATATCTAGAGCATGTCCAATACAGAGGTCAATGCTAGCAGCAAACCACCGAACTGAGAATAGGATCCCCTTGGGGGGAATTAGAGGAAGTATTGAAAGAGTTGAAGGAGCTTGTAACCCCATAAGAACAACAATGCCAACCAGCCAGAGCTTCCAGGGACTAAACCACTACTGAAAGACTATACACGGACTGACCCAGGGCTCCAACTGCATATGTACCAGTGAATAGCTTTGTTGGGGCACCAACGGAAGGGGAAGTCCTTGGTCCTGCCAAGGTTGGACCTCCAGTGCAGGGGAATATGGGGGTCAGTAAGGGGGATGTATGGGGGGAATACCTGTATGGGGGAGGGTGAGGGGAGGGAATGGGGGCTTATGGACAGGAAACCAGGAAGGGGAATAACATTTGAAATGTAAGTAAAGAAATATATCTAATAAAAAATTAAAAAAGAAAAATAATACAAAACACCTTTAAAAAAGCTTTTAAAACCTACGTGTTGGTTGTTCCTACTTCTGACTTCTTATGACCTTCCCAAATGATCCAATGAAATACAACCCATAAAGAGGATGTTGCTGGAAAAAGGACAATGTAGGGAAAGATATAATCACATATAAATGCTTTAGAAAAACATTTTAACTATCAAAAAATTAGACTGAAATTTTTGACTGAGTTTGTTGACTGAAAACTCCCAGAATCAAACCAAATTGGAAAGGAGAAGGTGAAGATACATTCAAGTTGTTGTTATACTCAAGGAAAATGGTGTGTGTGTGTGTGTGTGTGTGTGTGTGTGTGTGTGTGTGTGTGTGTGTGTATGGTTGTTAGCACACGCGTGTGCTCAGCATACCAGGCCGGCTGTTAAACCCAGAGCTCACATTAAAATCAAAAGACAAGAACACCTCCCTGGAAGAGGGCAGGCACTGTTTTGTTTAAAGCATAAAGTATCTGTATTCATTATTATGTAGCAGAAGGAATAAGGCGGGCTTTTGTCAAGGAAAAACACATGGACCTTTATAATTCTCATGAATAACTCCCAACAAAAGCTAAAAGATACAAGATAGCCTTGCTATATAATAGAAATCTTTATTATAACCAGAGGTCACTGTTAATTTCCATTAATAACTCTATTTTCAAAGAAAAAACTTATTTTGTTTTTTTAAATCTTTTTATTGAACATTTTCTTTATCTACATTTCAAAAGTTATGCCCTTTCCCGGAAACTCCCCCATCTCATCCACCCACCCCCTGACTCCACGAGGGTGCTCCCCTATCCAACCACCCACTCTCTCCCGCCTCCCCACCATGGCATTCCCCTACAATGGGGCATTGAGCTTTCACAGCACTAGGGGCCTCTCCTCCCATTGATGACCTACAAGGCCAATCCTTTGCTATATATGCAGCTGGAGCCATAGGTCACTCATGTATATTCTTTGGTTGGTGGTTTAGTCCCTGGAAGCTCTGGGGTGTCTGGTTGGTTGATATGGTTGCCCCTCCTATGGGGTTGCAAACCCCCTCAGCTACCTCAGTCCTTTCTCTAATTCCTCCATTAGGGACCCTGTTCTCAGTCCAATGGCTGTCTGCAAGCATCTGTCTCTGTATTTGTCAGACTTTGGCAGAGCCTCTCAGGAGACAGCTATATCAGGCTCCTGTCAGCATGTATCTCTTGGCATCCCCAATAGTGTCTGTGCTTGGTGACTGCATGTGGGATGGATCTACAGGTGAGGCAGTCTCTGGATGTCCTTTTCTTCAGTCTCTGCTCCACACTTTGTCTCTGTAATTCTTCCTGTGAGTATTTTTGTTCCCCCTTCTAAGAAGGATTGAAGCATCCACACTTAGGTCTTCCTTCTTCTTGAGCTTCATGTGGTCTGTGAATTGTATCTTGGGTATTCCAAGCTTTTGAGCTAATAACCACTTATCAGTGACTACATATCATGTGTGTTCTTTTGTGATTGGGTTATATCACTCAGGATGATATTTTCTAGTTCCATCCATTTGCCTATGAATTTCATGAAGTCATTGTTTTTGAAAGCTGAGTAGTACTCCATTGTGTAGATGTACCACATTTTCTGTATCCATTCCTCTGTTGAAGGGCATCTGGGTTCTTTCCAGCTTCTGGCTATTATAAATAAGGCTCCTATGAACATAGTGGAGCATGTGTCCTTGTTATATGTTGGAGCATCTTTTGGGTATATGCCCAGGAGTGGTATGGCTGGGTCCTCAGATAGTACAATGTCCAATTTTCTGAGGAACCTCCAGTCTGATTTTCAGAGTGGTTGTACCAGTCTGCAATCCCACCAACAATGGAGGAGTTTTCCTCTTTCTCCACATCCTAGTCAGCATCTGTTGTCACCTGAGTTTTTGATCTTAGCCATTCTGACTGGTGTGAGGTGGAATCTTGGGGTTGTTTTGATTAGCATTTCCCTGAGGACTAAGGATGATAGGATTTCTTTAGGTACTTCTCAGCCATTCGATATTCCTCAGTTGAGAATTCTTTGTATAGCTCTGTAGCCCATTTTTTAAATAGGGTTATTTGATTCTCTGGAGTCTAACTTCCAGAGTTCTTTGTATATATTGGATGTTAGCCCTCTATTGGATGTAGGATTGGTAAAGACCTTTTCCCAATCTGTTTGTTGCCGTTTTTGTCCTAATGACAGTACCCTTTGCCTTACAGAAGCTTTGCAGTTTTATGAGGTCCCATTTGTCCATTCTTGATCTTAGAGCATAAGCCACTGGTGTTCTGTTCAGGAAAATTTCCCCTATGTCTATGTGTTTGAGGCTCTTCCCCACTTTCTCTTCTATTAGTTTGAGTGTGTCTGGTTTTATGTAGAGGTCCTTGATCTACTTGGATTTGAGCTTTGTACAAGGAGGTAAGACTGGATCAATTTGTATTCTTCTCCATGCTGACCTCCAGTTGAACCAGCACCATTTTTTGAAAATGCTGTCATTTTCCCACTGGATGGTTTTAGCTCCTTTGTCAAAGATCAAGTGACCATAGGTGTGTGGGTTCATTTCTGGGTCTTCAATTCTATTCCACTGATCTACCTGCCTGTCTCTGTACCAATATCATACAGTTTTTATGACTATTACTCTGTAATACTGCTTGAGGTCAGGGATGGTGATTACCCCAGAAGTTTTTTTTTATTGCTGAGAACAGATTTTGCTATCCTGGGTTTTTTGTTATTCCAAATGAATTTGCAAATTGCTCTTCCTAACTCTATGAAGAATTGAGTTGGAATTTTGATGGGGATTGCATTGAATCTGTAGATATGTTTTAGCAAGATGGCCATTTTTACTCTATTAATCCTGCCAAGCCATGAGCATGGTAGATCTTTCCATGTTCTGAGATCTTCAATTTCTTTTCTCAGAGACTTGAATTTCTTGTCATACAGATCTTTCACTTGCTTGATTAGGGTCACACCAAGGTATACTATTTGGGACTATTGTGAAGGGTTTTGTTGCCCTAATTTCTTTCTCAGCCTGTTTATCCTTTGAGTAGAGGAAAGCTATTGCTTTGTTTGAGTTAACTTTATACCCAGCCGCTTTGCTGAAGTTCTTTATCAGCTGTAGGAGTTTCTTCGGGTGCTGTGCAGTTGTGCTCTCCTCACCTCTGACCCTGGGAGTATTAGAAGACCTGGGAGTTGGGCTTTGTCTGGATGTTGTGGGAGTGGGTGCAGAGCCAGTGCCCAGTATATGCTCAGGGAACTGGTTCAGACTGGAAGAGACCCATACCCCTGTGTCCCTGGATCCTGGGAGACCCAGTTACTCCTGGTGTTGTGGTGGGTGTTGGGGGAGGTGTTTTGATCTCTCCTGTGATCCTGGCACTTCAGAGCCCCTGGGAGTCAGGCTCCCTCTGGGCATTGTAGGAGTGGTGCAGAGCCAGCACCCAAGCCTTTGTTCTTGTTTTTAAAACAGTTATTTAGGCATGGTGTGTGCCTGTGAGGTGGGTGCATCGTGGAGCATCAGAGTTTGAAGTCTGGTCGCCTTCCTCTAGATTATAATATAGTCATGCTTCTCCTTTCCCTTTCCTCTTTCCAAGCCCTTCCAAATCCATGGTCTTCTCCATTCCCTGTTACTTCATGCATATATGTGTATATACACACACATAGACACACATACACACATACAGACGTATATATTTCTAGATATAGCCTGCTCAGGTGGTGTCCCATCACTCACATGTCGCTTTCATATGTGTATATATGTGTACACACACACACACACACACACACACACACACACACACACACACACACGACTGCTCAGGTGGTGTCCCATCACTCACATGTCGCTTTCATATGTGTATATATGTGTACACACACACACACACACACACACACACACACAGACGTATATATTCCTAGGTACAGCCTGCTCAGGTGGTATCCCATCACTCACATGTCACTTTCATATGTGTATACACACACACACACACACACACACACACACACACACACAGACGTATATATTCCTAGGTACAGCCTGCTCAGGTGGTATCCCATCACTCACATGTCACTTTCATATGTGTATACACACACACACACACACACACACACTAGCCTGCTCCGTGGTATCCCATCACTCACATAGCTTTCATTATGTGTATATATGTGCACACATACACACACACACACACACACACACACACACACACAGGTACAGCCTGCTCAGGTGGTATCCCATCACTCACATGTTGCTTTCAACTGTTTGGTATGGGATAATGGTCGGTGTGTTCTCCCCAGGGACGTCTCTTTCTCCTGCTCTCAGCACTCCTTAGTTGCCCGCAGTTCTTCATATAGGGCTGAGGCCTGCGGGCTTTCCCTATCTGGCATGTCCTGAACTCCTCACGCTTGGGCAGTCATGTGGGTAGAGACTTTATGGGCAGAGCTTCTAACATCACCTGGAGATGAGATCTCACAACCAATTCCCTAATTCTCTGGCTCTTACAGCTTTTCTGTCCTCTCCTCTAGAATTCTCCCTGAACCTTAAATGGGGAATCCTTTCCTTTTTAAGACAGGATCTCACTGAATTTGAAGGTTTCTGTTCAGCTAGACGAGCTGGCCAGGAAGCTCCCAGGAGCCGCCTCTGTTCCTTAACACAGAGGTTAGTCAGGGGTTCTGTGAGTGCAGGGCAGCCCCAGTCATACCCTTATGCTTGTACAGAAAACACTTTACCCACTAAGCCATCTTCTCAACGCCTCTAAATAAAATTTTGCAGAAAGAATATGTAGGTTACCTCTGGGAGGCACTAAATACAAGTAGGTACTTGTTTGATGGAACTAATACTTTGTGACTTCTGCTTTTAAGGCAGCATAAACATTATAGCATAGCAAATATGAACTTTCAGATAGAATAGTCTAATAAGTAACTGCAGATGTTTTCCCTGAATCTTATTATGTTCATAAAAGTATCACAACATTAGCAGCAACAATATTGCAAAATAACAATTTGCTATCACCAATAACAACAGCAGCAGGCAATGAAATGGAAGCTCTTGTGAGAAGCAAGAGGGAGTGTCCCCAGACACAATGTCACCCCTAAGTGAGATCTGCGTCTGCCTCATTAACTTTTATTTTTAAGTATGTAATTTTTTAGTAGTATGTATTTATTGATCAAGAGGTGTTATAATACATGAATTAAATGGTTACTCACCCAGTAAATCCGAGGCTCTTAAGTTTTCTTTTAGAAATATGACAGAAATCACGGCACTACCTATGAAGGAAATTGCCATTAGTGGTAGGAACAACAAAAACATGTATCATTCAGTCATGTGTCTGGGGCAGTGCTGTTGTACAGGGAGGGCTTCGTAAGCTTACTGAGTGAGTGTGTGGGGTAGTAGGGAGAGATGGAGGGAAGATGGGAGGTAGGAAGAGAGGAGAGAAAAGAAGACAGGAAGTGCAGGGAGAGAGCCAGGAAACACTGGGGTAAAGCAAAGGAAGCTGAGAATGACTTAAAATGTATACATTTTAAATATACTGCATACCACAGCCCATCCACTTCCTCCCAGCATCCACTCCAATGCCTCCCAGTCCAGGGTTATTCCTGGTTCTTTCTCCTTCCTACAGCACACCCAGGTTTGCACTGTACTCTGTCTTCCTCATCAACCTGCCATTGCCCAGCTCAGGCTTAGTCTCTGCTTAAGAGCACAACAGCATTCGTCCTGACATCTCACTCACCAGTTCTCCATACCACCACAGAGTAATCTTTCTGAAATACAAAGTAAATTTGCAGCTTTAAATCTCTAATGGGTTCCTGTTATTCACAGGGCAAAGACCCAAGCTGCTGACTGTGACTTTCAGTGACAGCTACGATCTCTCTCCTGCTACTTCCCTCACATTGGCCCTCAATTTCACTTCTGTTCTGTGCTCATCCTTTCCAAAATACATACAAATAATTAACAGATCCACCACGTGCTTTTATATTCATGACTTTTATGAGTATGACTGACGATTCTGTGATCAACTCTAGACTCAAGATCAGATCTGACTGAGTTGAACACTCTTCTTGGGATGGAGTCTGTATGCAGTTTTTCATCTTATCTGAGACTTATTTTCTTGTCTTCATCTTTTTCTCCTGTGCTGTGTCTCAGGCTTCCAAGAATTATGCACCCTGCTGGAGTCTCACAGCTGAGCCATGGCCGGCTGCTATGGCCTCAGGGTCAAGAGTAAGCTTGACATTTGCGTTTTTCCCCTTGGAGGCTCATTCCTTGATGAATTCAGGCATCGGAGAACTCAAAATTGCAATCATAAAAAAGATGCACAGTGTAATCTAGATTAAAAATTTTTTATTTAAAAATCTAGTTGAGTCTTTAAAAGTAAAACTAGAGGAAAGAGTGTTTTCATAGCAGTAGTGCTATCTGGAGAAAAGTACAGTTGAGATGAGGATGTTCTACCTTCTCAGCTGAGATCAAACACTGCTTCCTCAGTTACCATGGAAGCAGCAGTTTGCTATGTCATTAAAAATTCTTCACAGACAAAATTTTAATGTCTGTATAATGACACATTCTGTGAATGCCACCGTTGTAACAATTTTATACCCAAGGCTTTTACTTTAAATAAGTGGGGATGCTCATATGATCGCCACCTTGACTCTCACTTGAGCTCATCTTTGCTCTTGTGTAATCTTCCTGGGCGGGATATGCACTTGAATGAAAGTTTCACAGAGAATAACCCAGGTGGGAAAATGTTTATCAAGTATATATTTAGTTGGGCAGTTTTATTCTAAAACATCAAAACAAGATTTTCTATAGACAAACGAATATGAATATTAAACGATCAAGTTAAGTCTGTTCAATTAAGAATTGAGTTTAATACAGGTATGAGAATATATGTAAAATAGAAGACAGAAGCAATTCAAGAAAGCCACCAGCACCCTGTGTTTGGAGGCTCAGAAAGGCAAGAAGACCAACAACTTCACAAACTGCATCGTAGAAACCTGGACAAAGACTGTTTCCAGCAGGAGAGGGGTAGGTAACAGTGAAACATCCCCTATGGCTGCATGAAGAACACTGCATCTCACCACAGCAACCCCAGCAATGGCAACGTCACAGCCAAGGGCTGGGGGCAGATGTCAGACTCTGCTTCCACAACATAGACTAGGAGGGACACCCACCTAGTCCCGGATGTCGCAGACGTGACACTGAAGTCACAAGGAGGTTGTGCATTTGCTCTCTAATCTCCTCACCCGAGGACACTGGAGAGCCACCTCAGCTAGCCCAGCTCAGGCACTGCTCTCCTCCCCAGCCCAAGGCTCCTTCAGTGCATCCTGCTTCCCTTGAGGTCAGAAAGGACAGACTTCCTTTGCCTTTGTTCCCAAGCCACAGCTTCATAAATGATCCAACTTTCATATGGAAGAGAGGGAAACGTCATGTAGGAAATAATTTCATTGCTTCAAGCCAAAAGGATACAACAGAAATACTAAAAATATATGACATGCACTGAGCTGTACCAACTGCCACAAAGTTACGTTTTATGAAACAAATATGCTCTTCTTCCTCTTCTTTCTCTAGAAGAATTTAGAATCCCAGAGCACTTCCATACATGAAACTTTTCTACCAAGGTGGTAGTGTGTGTGTGTGTATGTGTGTGTGTATGTGTGTGTGTGTGTGCATGTGTGTATGTGTGTGTGTGGTGTGTGTGTGTGTGGGTGTGTGTGTGTGAGTGTGTGTGTGTGTGTGTGTGTGTGGTGTGTGTGTGTGAGTGTGTGTGTGTGTGTGTGTGTGTGTGTGTGTGTGCGTGTGTGTGTGTGTGCATGTGTGTGATTTTTCACGTGGCTCTGTGTACATGAGTGCAGAGGTTTCTGATCCCTGGGGCTGCAGTTACAGGTTGCTGTGAGCATCCTGATGTGACTGCGGAGAATCCCACTGGGGTCCTCTGGAAGAGCAGCACACGCTCTTCACTGCTGAGCCAGTCCTTAAGCCCTCCACCTTAGTGTTTAGGATGGAGACTCTAACTGACCTGGAACTCACTGTTTCAACTAGACTAGCTGTCACTGAGCCCTTGGGATCTGTTACCCTGCCTCACTCCCAGCGCCAGGGTAATAGATAATGGACCACTGTGCCTGCTACATTGCTTTTAGTGAGTGCTAGAGATCTGAACCATCTCTCAAGCTCCTTTACCAAGTTTTTACATAGAATAAAATATTTATTTAGTAAAGTAATAAAAATAACATATCACTATGATGAATTTATTTGTACCTCACATGCAACTCTAGGTGAAATATGAGTTGTACCAAGCAATCTGGCCATATCTGAGTAACAGCTAATGACATGACTTCCTAGTAGAGTAAGTGCACTTTTAAAAAGATTTATTCATTTTATGTATATGAGTACATTGTTGCTATCTTCAGACACACCAGAAGAGGGCATCGGATCCCATTACAAATGGTTGTGAGCCACCATGTGGTTGCTAGGAATTGAACTCAGGACCTCTGGAAAAACAGTCAGTGTTCTTAACTGCTGAGCCACCCCTCAGCCCCAGAGTAGTACATTTTTAAAATGAGCAGAAATAGATCAAGTCTTCCCATACATCTCTATAAACAGAGACCTGCCCAGCTCAACTACTTTTAGTTGTTATTTTATCAATAACCATTGCCTAATGAACAACTAGAGCAGGGTTGATTTTATTCCTACAGTAACATGTAATATTCAAGTTCTGAAAGATCACAAAGGTCAATAATTTTAAAAACCATCAAAACAGCACACCTGCAGGTCTATGCCAGGTGTAATCATCCAGACAGCACACCTGCAGATCTATTCCAGGTATAACCATCCAGACAGCATAGCCACAGGCCTATGCCAGGTGTAACCATCCAGACAGCACACCTGTAGGTCTATGACAGGTGCAACCATCCAGGCGGCACACCTGCAGGTCTATGCCAGGTATAACCATCCAGACAGCACACCTGCAGGTCTATCCCAGGTGTAACCATCCAGGCACCACACCTGCAGGTCTATTCCAGGTGTAACCATCCAGGCACCACACCTGCAGGTCTATGCCAGGTGTAACCAATGATTAAGACTTTCCTTCACCACATTTACAGTTAGAGGTTTGCTTGGGTAGAAGTTCGTGACTTCTTTGCTACCTGACCCTCCAAAACACAGAGAATGCTCATAGAGGTTGCTGATTAATTACTAGGTACTTGCAGGAAAAAAAAAAGGAGCGTAAAGAAACCTGGGAGAAAAATATGCTTTCTAGGCACTCAATAGTTGCAGAAAGTTAATAATGGTTGCCATTCAGAGAGACGATTTTCCCAAGCAAGCTCAGTGTTTAAAGTCAGTGGACTGCTATTCTTGGCAAGTAGGAAATGTTTACAGAATCGGTCCCCTCTCCTCCAAGCTTATCAACAGCTGTCAGTGGATGTGCTGCCGCAGCTTCAGGGGATCATCTTACCTTGGGGCCTGAGCTGAGCAGAACTGTCCTCAGTTCCTCATTCCATTATCTTAGGGAAAGTCACAGTTAGAAAGTGTGAGTGTGGTTCAGGAAGCAGACTTAGTCTGAAAGACTTCCCTGTTCTTTGGTTGTTTAGAATGTCCCTGAGGGTGAAAACTAGACGTTCCCATGGAGAGCTCTGGGCTACAGGGCTGCAGAAAACTCTAGGCACTGCGCTGAGAGGGTAGAACTCGGGTTCCGCCTTGGCGTGTGTCAAGCTGTCGCAGTGCACACAAGCTAGAATCTTACCTTCACTTCTTAGGCTGGTGAGATGAATCCAGTGACCCATTCTGTTCACATGTGCAAATACCAGTGATTTAACAGCACAGAGCAAGCCAGGCCTCGTGTGCTTTTTAAATGTGGCTTCACAAATGTGAGGGAAAACCAAGAGACAGGTTACCTGCTTTCTGTGATAATGGCTCTGTGGTGAAGGTGTGGCTGGAAGCTCCAGGGGCAGGTACACCATCCTTCCTTTATTAACAGACGGCGCGGGAGATTCACCAGTAGGAGAAGACAGTCAGGCTTACCACTGAATTGTAAATGAATGGCCACAGATATGAACAATTCACAACCCAGAGCGGATAAGCATGGGGAAAAGTCCATCTTTACCAGTCAGAAAGGCAGGACAGCAGGTGCGAGGGGGGACTGAGACGGGTGCTGTTTCCCACAGGGAAGGCTCGGTGCTGAGGGAAGCAGTGGATTCGTTACACTTCTACATCATGCCTGCTGCCAGGGACTGGCAGACTCGGTGCAGAGAGTAATCCCATAACCATCTGTGAACACTGAACTCTTCAGATTCTTTGAGCTGTCTGGGAATCTGTCTTAAGGAAGTGATTAAAAAAAGGAAAGAGTCCTATCATTACGAAATTACTTTTCCACAGTGGAAAACTATACAACAGTATAAGGATTCAGCAGTAATGGATAGCCAATAAAAATTATGATGAAAAATTACAATGATAAGAAAAATATTTATATTGTGATATTGTAAAAATAAAATTATCATCATATATGATTATTATATAGACTATATAGATAATAATGGTGATTATTCTTTTAAACAAAGATTTCCTTGTAATATTTTAAAATTACGTGTATACATGGATGTATGTGGGGTGTGTGCATGGGCACAGGTGTCCTTGGACACCGGAGGTCTGGGATCCCTTTACAGTTGGAGTTACAGGTAACAGCTGTGAGTTGCCCAGTGTGAGTGCTGGGTACTGACCTTGCATCTGTTCAAGGACAGTATGGGTCTTACCTTGAGCCCTGTCTCCATCTCAGTGGTGACTACCTACAGAGAATCCTACATGGAATAACTACTCCAAGGAGACAGGCACCACTGTGCTTTATAAATGAAGAGCTGACAGATGAAGAGGTTCAGCTCATCACACAATCACACAGATGCCACAGATATGCACCAAATCGCAACTTTTTTTTTTTTTTTTTTTTTTTTGGAGTTGAGGACCGAACTTTTATTCATTTATTTTCTTTAATTTTATTTTTCTTGGATATTTTATGTATTTACATTTCAAATGTTATCCCCCTTCCCCTCTCTCCCATACCACTCCCACTCTCCCTGCTTCTATGAGGATGCTTCCACTCCCACCCACCCACTCCCACCTCAACACCTTAGCATTCCCCTACATTGGAAAAATGAGCCTTCATTTTCCAAAGACCAAGGGATTTCCTCCTATTGTTGCTGGACAATGTCATCCTTTGCTACATATGTGGCTGGAGTATTGGGTCCCTCTATGTGTATTCATTGGTTGGGGGTTTAGTCCCTGAGAGCCCTGGTGGGGTCTGCTTGGTTGATATTGTTGTTCTTCCAGTGGTGTTCATTTCCTTCAGTCTTTTGTATAACTCCTCCATTAGGGTCCCCTTGTTCAGTCCAATGGTTATCAGCAAGCATCCTCATCTGTATCAGTAAGGCTATGGCAGAGCCTCTCAGGGGACACCCATATCTAGCTCCTGTCATCAAGCACTTCTTGGCATCAGTAATAGAGACTGGGTTTGGTGGCTGCATATCGTATGGATCCCCAGGTGGGGCAGTCTCTGGATTACCTTTTCTTCAGTCCCTGCTCTACTCTTTGTCCCTGAATTTCCTCCCGTGAGTATTTTGTTCTCCCTTCTAAGATGGAATGAAGAACCCACATTTTGGTCTTTTTTCTTCTCGAGATTCATATGATCTGTGATTTTTTTCTTAGGTATTCCAAGCTTTGGGGATGATATCCACTTATCAGTGAGAGCATACCATGTGTTCTTTTGTGACCGGTTACCTTGGTCAGGATGATATTTTCTAGTTCCATCCATTTGCCTAAGATTTCATGTAGTCATTGTTTTAATAGCTGAATAGTATTCCAGTGTGTAAATATACCACATTTTCTGTATCCATTACTCTGTTGAGGGACATCTGTGTTCTTTCCAGCTTCTGGTTATTATAAATAAGGCTGCTATGAACATAGTGGAGCATGTGTCCTGGTTATATGTTGGAGCATCTTTTGGGTGTATGCCCAGGAGTTGTATAGCTGGGTCCTCATGTAGTACTATGTCCAAATTTTTAAAGAACCACCAGACTGATTTCCAGAGTGGTTGTACCAGCTTGCAATCCCACCAACAATGGAGGAGTGTTCCTATTTCTCCACATCCTCACCAGCATCTACTGTCACCTGAGTTTTTCATTCAAACTGGTGTGAGGTGGAATTTCAGGGTTCTTTTGATTTGTATTTCACTGATGACTAAGAATGTTAAACATTTCTTTCAGTGTTTCTCAGACATTCAGTATTCGTCAGTTGAGAATTCTTTGCTTAGCTCTGTTCCACATTTTTAATAGGGTTATTTGATTCTCTGGAGTCTAACTTCTTGAGTTTTTGTATATATCGGATATTAACCCTCTATCGGATGTAGGATTGGTAAAGACCTTTTCTAATCTGTTGGTTGCTGTTTTGTCCTGTTGACAGTGTCTTTTGTTTTACCAAAGATTTGTAATTTTATGAGGTCCCATTTGTCCATTCATGATCTTAGAGCATAAGCCACTGGTGTTCTGTTCAGGAAAATTTCTCCAGTGCCCATGTGTTCAAGACTCTTCCCCACTTTTTCTTCTATTAGTTTGAGTATATCTGGTTTTATATGGAGGTCCTTGGTCACTTGGACTTGAGTTTTGCACAAGGAGATAAGAATGAATCAATTTGCATTCTTCTAAAAGCTGACCTCCAGTTAAACCAGCACCATTTGTTGAAAATGCTGTCTTTTTTTCCACTGGATGGTTTTAGCTCCTTTGTCAAAGATCAAGTGACCATAGGTGTGTGGGTCCATTTCTGGGTCTTCAATTCTATTCCACTGATCTATCTGCCTGTCTCTGTACCAATACCATAGTGTTTTATCACAATTGCTCTGCAATACTGCTTGAGGTCAGGGATGGTGATTCCCCCAGAAATTCTTTTATTGTCGAGAATAGTTTTTGCTATCTTTTTTTTTTTTTTTTTTTTTTGTTGTTTTTTTTTTCTAAAGAATTTGCAAATTGCTCTTTCTAAGTCTGTGAAGAATTGAATTGGAATTTTGTTGGGGATTGCATTTAATCTGTAGATCGCTTTCAGCAGATGACCATTTTTATTATGTTAATCCTGTCAATCCATGAGCATGGGAGATCTTTCCATCTTCTGAGATCTTCTTCAATTTCTTTCTTCAGAGACTTGAAGTTCTTGTCACACAGATCTTCCACTTGCTTGGTTAGAGTCACCCCATAATATTTTATATTATTTGGGACTATTGTGAAGGGTGTCATTTCCCTAATTTCTTTCTCAGCCTGTTTATCATTTGAGTAGAGGAAGGCTACTGATTTGTTTGAGTTAATTTTATATCCAATCACTTTCCTGAAGTTCTTTATCAGACTTAGTAGTTCTATCGTGAAACTTTTGGGGTCACTTAAGTATACTATCATATCATCTGCAAATAGTGATATTTCCCATTTGTATCCTTTTGACCTCCTTTCACTGTCTGATTGCTCTGGCTAGGACTTCGAGTACTATATAGAATAGGTAGGGACAGAGTGGGGAGCTTTGTCTAGTCCTTGATTTTAGTGGGATTTCTTCAAGTTTCTCTCCATTTAGTTTGATGTTGGCTACTGGTTTGAGACATATATATATATATATTTTATATATTTTTATATATATATATAAAATATATATATATATATATTTTAACTATGTTTAGGTATGGGCCTTGAATTCCTGATCTAATACTTTTAACATGAAGGGGTGTTGAATTTTGTCAAATGATTTCTTAGCATCTAATGAAATGATCATGTGTTTTTTTTTCCTTGAGTTTGTTTTTATAGTGGATTACATCACTGGATTTCCCTATATTGAACCATCCCTGCATCCATGGGATCAAGCCTACTTGAACATGATTAATGATCATTCTGTTGTGTTCTTGGATTCAGTTTGCAAGAATTTTATTGAGTAATTTTGCATCCATATTAATGAGGGAAATTGGTCTGAAGTTCTCTTTCTTTGTAGGGTCTTTCTGTGGTTGGGTATAAGCATAATTGTGGCTTCATAAAAGGAATTGGGTAGTGTATCTTCTGATTCTATTTTGTGGGATAGGTTGGACAGTATTGGTATGTAACCATTACTCTGAGTAGTGTCCTTCTTTGTCTCTGACGTATGTTTCCTGCATGCAACAAAATGCTGGGTCCTCTTCATGTATCCAGTCTGTTAGTCTATGTCTTTTTATTGGGGAATTGAGTCCGTTGGTGTTGAGAGATATTAAGGAATAGTGATTGTTGCTTCCTGTTATTTTCATTGTTAGAGGTGGAATTATGTTTGTTTTTCTCTCTTTTGGTTTCATTGCCAGGAACTTATATTCTTGCTTTCTGTACTGTGTAGTTTCTCTTCTTGTGTTGGAGTTTTCCATCTATTATCCTTTGTAGGGCTGGGTTTGTAGAAAGATATTGTGTAAATTTAGTTTTGTCATGGAATATCTTGGTTTCTCCATCTGTGTTAATTGAGAGTTTTGCTGGATACAGTAAGT